>NW_027498781.1:0-121031 GCF_021521415.1 Bidens hawaiensis | reverse complement strand
AATTCTGTATGGGCCAGAAACCCAGTTACCCTCTCTGACGCCATCGAATTGGCCGCTGTGCTCAGCGACAACCATGTCAGAGCAGGAACCCTGTTCCTGCGGGGAACTGAGAAGACCAAACCCCACCAAGACTGTCCCTGAACCAACAGAAACCAAACCAGAACCCTCAAACCATAACCAGAAACGTAGGCGCAGACAAGCCTATGCGCTTACCAACCCGCCCATTGTCCAGCAACCAATTTATCAACCAGTTTACGCGCCTAACCCACTGTCAACCTACCCAGCACCTCCTGTAGTCCACAACTATGCCTTAACCAATCCAGCACTTCCTGCCCCGCCAACTAAGAAACCTTACACAGGAAACCAACCCTTTTGCCCAACCTGTAGACTTCATCACCCACCTCAAGTCCCGTGTCGACAATGTAACCGATGTGGCCGCGTAGGTCACTCCGTTGAGTACTGTAGAACCCCTCCCTCCTATCCGATTGCGCCAACACCACCAGCCTACCCGCAGAACCCACAGCCAACTTACCAAAACCCACGACCCAGATCGTGCTTTAACTGCGGTGATCCAAATCATTTCCGGAACGCGTGCCCAAGGCTACAAGTTCAGATTACTCAAGCGAATCCGGTGAACCAAATTTCGAACCAAGTGACGCGTGGCCGAGCTTTTAACATAACCGCGCACCAAGCGCAAGCGAATAACGACGTAGTTAATGGTACATTTTTGCTTAACGGATTTTATGCATCTATGCTTTTTGATACTGGCGCCGATAGAAGTTTTATCTCTCGCGCCTTTGAGCGGAAGCTTGCGCGACCGCGCGATAACTTAAAAGAAGATTTTTCAGTTGAATTGGCTAATGGCGAAACTGTTTTAATAAACTCGGTAATTAAAGACTGCACGCTTAACCTTAACGAAAACGATTTTCTGATCGACCTCATCCCTATGCCTCTTGGAAGCTTTGATGTTATCATTGGTATGGACTGGCTCTCGAAGAATCGCGCCGAAGTTATTTGCGCCAAGAAATTGATTCGCATACCTCGAGAAAATGGTGATCTTCATATTTACGGCGAAAAAACCCTCCAGTGGTCTTAAACTTATGTCTTGCACCGAAGCCCAAAGACTCATGCGGAAGAAGTGTATTGCGTTTCTAGCCCATGTGGTTAAACCCGATGAAGGAAAGAAGCTTCGCGATATCCCTGTTGTGCGTGATTTTCCTGAAGTTTTTCCTGATGATCTTCCTGGTATCCCTCCCGCTCGTGAAGTCGAGTTTCGTGTTGATCTTGTCCCTGGTGCTTCCCCCGTTGCTAAATCTCCTTACCGTCTTGCACCCGCTGAGATGCAAGAATTGGCCAGCCAACTTCAAGAGTTGACTGCTAAAGGATTCATTCGCCCTAGCTCTTCGCCCTGGGGTGCCCCGGTGTTGTTCGTTAAAAAGAAAGATGGATCGTTTCGCATGTGTATTGATTACCGCGAGTTGAACAAACTCACCAATTAAAAAACCGGTATCCCTTACCGCGTATTGACGACCTCTTTGATCAACTCCAAGGTGCCTCTTGTTTCTCGAAGATTGATCTCCGCTCTGGCTATCACCAGTTGCGCATCCGCGATGAAGATGTTCCGAAGACTGCTTTTCGTACTCGTTATGGCCATTTTGAATTCTTGGTCATGTCCTTCGGTTTAACCAACGCACCCGCCGTTTTCATGGATCTTATGAATCGGGTGTGTAGGCCTTTCTTGGATAAATTCGTGATCGTGTTTATCGATGATGTTCTGGTGTATTCTAAGACCAAGGCCGAGCATGAGCAACATCTCCGATTGGTATTGCAAAAGCTTAGAGCCGAGCAACTCTATGCTAAGCTTTCCAAGTGTGAATTTTGGTCTGATGAAGTACAGTTTCTTGGTCATGTTGTAAACAAAATGGGTATTCATGTCGACCCATCCAAGATTGAAGCAATCAAGAACTGGATTACGCCATCCTCTCCTTCTGAGATCCGTTCCTTTCTGGGCTTAGCTGGTTATTACCGGCGTTTCATTCCGAACTTCTCAAAGATCGCTTTGCCTTTAACAACTCTAACGCACAAAGGTAAACCGTATATTTGGGGCTCGAAGCAAGAAGAAGCCTTTCTGACGCTCAAACGTTTGTTGTGTGAAGCTCCTGTTCTTGCGCTACCTGAGGGTAATGATGATTTTGTCGTGTATTGCGATGCATCCAACCAAGGTCTCGGTTGTGTTCTTATGCAACGAGGCAAGGTTATCGCTTACGCATCAAGGCAACTCAAGGTTCATGAAAAGAATTATACAACTCACGACCTCGAGCTTGGTGCAGTTGTTTTTGCCTTGAAGATCTGGAGACACTACCTTTATGGTACTAAGTGTATCCTCTACACTGACCATAAAAGCCTTCAGCATATCTTTGATCAAAAGGAACTTAACATGAGGCAACGCCGATGGAACGAACTCATCAGCGATTACGATTGTGAGATCCGGTATCATCCTGGTAAGGCTAATGTGGTAGCCGATGCGCTCAGCCGAAAACCCTGCCAACTTAACTGTATCTTGCCGCGCACCCAGCTTCACTTCGCGCCGATTCAAAGCAACCTTGAATCGCGTATTCGTGACGCGCAGCGCGCATCCATCAGTAATGGTAACCTTCGCGCCGAGTTAGCGTGTGGCGCGGAAGCACTCTTTGTCCCTAATCTGAGTGGAATTCTCTGCTATCTCAATCGCATCTGGATCCCTTGTGATGAGAATCTTCGCGCGGATATCCTGTGTGAAGCGCACAAATCTCGATATTCTATTCATCCTGGCGCTGATAAGATGTACAAGGATTTGCGCATTACTTATTGGTGGCCCGGTATGAAAAAGGATATTGCTGTGTTCGTAGCTAAATGTCTGACTTGTTCTAAAGTGAAAGCTGAACACCAACGCCCATCTGGTTTGCTCGAACAACCAGAAATTCCTACGTGGAAATGGGAATGTGTAGCGATGGACTTTATTACCAAGTTACCTTTGACAGCAAGCAAACATGATAGCATTTGGGTAATAGTGGATCGATTGACTAAGTCTGCTCACTTTCTGCCCATATCGTGAAAACTACCGTGTTGAGCAACTCGCGCAGCTTTATGTCAAGGAAATTGTCTGCCGCCATGGTACTCCTTTGAGCATCATATCCGATCGCGATGGCCGTTTTATATCTCGCTTTTGGAAATCTCTCCAATCTGCGCTAGGAACTCGCTTGGACATGAGTACGGCATATCATCCTCAGACTGACGGTCAGTCTGAGCGAACTATTCAAACTCTTGAGGATATGCTCCGATCTTGTGTTCTTGATTTTGGAGGTAATTGGGATTCACACCTGCCTTTGATCGAGTTTTCTTATAACAACAGCTATCATTCCAGTATCGGTATGGCCCCATTTGAAGCACTTTACGGTCGTAAATGCCGCTCCCCGATTTGTTGGAGCGAAGTGGGTGAAACTCAAATCACAGGACCCGAACTTGTTCAAGAGACAACCGATAAAATCGCCAAGATCCGTGATCATTTGCTGACTGCCAGAAGCCGACAGAAGAGTTACGCAGATCGTAGGCGAAAGCCTCTCGAATTTCAAGTTGGTGATCTTGTTCTCCTCAAAGTGTCGCCTTGGAAAGGTGTTGTCCGCTTTGGGAAGAAGGGTAAGCTTGCTCCTCGTTATGTTGGTCCATTCAAGATTCTCGCGCGTGTGGGAAAAGTTGCCTACAGACTTGACCTGCCGCTCGCGCTCAGTAATGTGCATCCAACGTTCCATGTTTCCAATCTCAAGAAGTGTTTAGCTGACGAGAACCTTCACATTCCACTTGATGAAGTTCAAGTTGATGAATCCATGCATTTCATTGAGAAGCCTGTTGAGATTATGGATCGCGAGGTTAAGCAAACCAAGCGCAGTCGTATCCCTATCGTGAAAGTTCGCTGGGAGTCCAAGCGCGGAGCCGAGTTTACATGGGAAAGGGAAGATCAAATGAAGATCAAGTACCCGCACCTGTTCTCTGCGCAACCTACTTCGAGATAAATTTCGGGACGAAATTTCTTAAAGTAGGGGAGACTGTGACATCTGCCCCGATCCGACCCGACCCAGGTACCCGTTTCTCTGACCCGATCTCTCTTTTATTATTTAATATTTATACTTATATTTTACTTTTAATAATAATATATATTTTCCTTCCCGCCTCTTTCTCTCTCTTTCTTTCCGCCGTCCCGTCCCTCTTCCTTCTCTCTTTCCGCCTTCTTTTCCCTCTTGTCGCCGTCCCGCCCTTACGCCTTGTTTCCCTCTTTGCTTGTCCTTTGGTTCTTCCCGCCTAAGGATGTCTGCAGCTCCACGCGCCAGACTCCTTACATGGAAGCCTGCGTGAAGACATCTTGTTCCTGCGATGCGTAAAGAGAACTCTTCTCGCAGCGCGCTAAGAATGCATGTTCTTCCCGCAATGCGCTAAGAATGTATGTTCTTCCCGCGATGCGCTTAGAATTCTTGTTCTTCACGCAGCACGCTAAGGATTTGTGATTCTTCCCGCAGTGCGCTAAGGATTGTTGTGCCAGCCTTCGCGCTCGCAGCACTCAGTCTTCCCGCGCTTAACCCTTGTATCTTCTGTTTATTCCAGCCTGTATGCTTTGTGTTGTCTTATCTTTTGAGCTGTTGACCTAATCTGCTTTATGTCTGAATAGTTACTTTCGGCGCAGCATGCGTACCAACCCCCATTGGTTGGTAGAAAAAGTGACTGACATTATCTTTTGAGATCTGCTTTTGCCATGCTTGACCAGTACCTTTATCTGAACCGCCCATGCCTGTTACTGTTCCCTGTCAGCTTTATCTTGCCCCCCTGCATCTGCCATATCTTTTGATATCTTTTGCTTTTGGAATCTTTGGCTTTTTGAGATCTTTTCCCCTTTTCTAGGGATTATGTCTCCTAGGGTTTTTCTATAAATAATAGTATTATTTTTTTTTCCTAACACATCACACACAAAACACTTAATCTCTCCTGTTCTCTTGCTCCTTGCTCTCTCTGCCGTCTTCCTCTCTGCCTCCGTCTTCCTCCTTGTTCTTCCTGCTTTTCCGGTAATATATATTATAATTTACTTATTATGCTAACTTATAATCAAGACTTAAAACAAATCATTAAAACAATAATCTTATTTATAGGTTGACTTGTGCTTGTTTAAAGTTGGTTCTTGCTTTATCTATCACCGCATCGTTTATCATGTGAGTTATCTCGTATCTAATCCCTTTTTATTTTAAATGCTTTGGGATGCTCATGTGTTCATACAAAACTTGAGTCTTAAACTTGTTTTTGAACTTTAGTCGCGCAGTATCCCATGTGTTGAGGATGTTTACTTGGCTGTTTATTTGTATGTGTGTATCATTAACCGCTTTGTTCGGCCTATTCCGCAGTTCCGTTGGTACCATTAGTTGAACACGGGAGACCTATCGTTTACGGTTTTCTTTGTTTACACTTGCACAGATGTTTTCTCGTTTTTATGCTCAATTGGGAGCATGGATTGAACTATGATCTATGAACTATCTTAGGCTTGATCACAATCTGATTACACCCTTGTTAAACTCTAGACATACACGTGTTGCGCGCAGATTTTCTGTGATTATCTATGATTATCTATTAAACTTGATTTCTCACCAAAACGCAAGTGTTTGACGTTTATTTTAACACATGTTCAGGTTTGCAGTAGCTGTTTTGGAGCTTGTGGACACGTAGGAAGTTTTTACTTTTGGACCTAGAATTAAAATGTATCAAGACAAGTTAATGTTGTTCGAATGTTATAATTTATAATATATTGATTTATGTTTGATTTATGTTCTTTATTTTTCCCGCTGCGCGTGCGCGATAAAATGTGTATTAATAAATATTGACACCAATAGTGTCGCGAGTAATGAAACAATATGTGGCGCCCCGATGTATAATCCGCCTTTGGTCGGGGTGTTACAGTTCAAACCTAAGAGTCTGCTGAACTAAATCAGACTAAAAGTCTACTGATCAGACCAAAAGTCTGCTGAACTAAAACCAACTTAAAAATCTGCTAATCAGACCACGAGTCTGCTGACACGAATCTGCTGAACTGAAACAGACTTAAAGTCTGCTGATTAATCAAACAAATACTATCTAGAAACATATTCAAGACTATTACAAATATAGGATAATAGCATACTGAGGGAAAGGATTCTGAATATCACTGATGTCACGAAATATCAATATTTGCAAAGACAGCATATCATTGAAAAGAAATCTCTGAGAAATACTGTTAATCGAATGATCAACAAAGATTGATCAAAAAGTCGAAAGAACTCGAGAATGTTTAAGAGACATGATTGTATAGCATATCAGATATAATTGCTCAAAAGTACAAAGGTACTGTTATGACGAAAGGAAAACAAATGATAAGGATCAAGAAATGGAATTGATTAGACAGATCGAATCTAAGAATCAATAAAGCTAACATTGGTAAATGTTTAGAATACGAAAGGTAAGGTAAATAATTAAACACAACTGGCCACTGTGTTTAGCAATTTACAAATACTTATGATATTCTGAACTATTGACTGATTACGTCATATAAGATGTAAAGTTAGCTCAGATCTGAAAATTTTTAATTATTATGTAAATGACAGATTGAACTCAAGAATCAGATTAGATAGAATCTAATCCTGAATTTACAAAGTAAGAACATCCAAACCTAAGACAAGCGAATCTCAAGAACAAGATTCATTCCAAGGTGGAGAGGATGTAACATCTAGGAAAAACCTATATTTATTTTGGACTAAAGTTTCCAACTTTAAAAGTTGAAGGATTTAAAAATAATTACAAAGACAAGTAATGGAAAAAAATAAGATAAGAAAAGGAAAACATCTTATCTTAAGGAAATAAGAAAAATTTCCATCCCACATGGAAAGATGAAAGAAAGTGGAAGCATTCCACATGGGTATAAATAAGGAATGGAATTTCCACCCCACATGGAAGCAAGCAAAGAAATGCAAGCTCTTTATAAGGAAGCAAGTTTCCAAATAAATGTTTTAATATGGCTAACCACTCTCCATAGTCCTAGCGGAGGGTGCGAAGCACCCGACGCGCACGCACTCGGACGATGGGCGTAATGTGGTGTTTTGATGGCGCACTTCGCACGCTCGCATCGCCGCGAGCCGCTTTAGTATTTTTGGATAGTACAAAGACTAAAAATGAAAATCTGAAACTTGCATCTTCACACGTCGCGAAGGATCAGGCTTCAACATCTTCGCGCTATGCGAAAGACAAAAGACGTGAACCGACCTTGAAGCATCTTCGCAATACGCGAAGTTGCAGATCAAGCATCTTCGCGCTACACAAAGTTGCACTTCTGCTGTGTGACACGTGGGGACACGTGGAGACATGTGGTAGCACCTGGTGACACGTGGCAAACCTACTGATGACTCAGCAAACCTAGAGCACCTTCGCGCGTCTCGAACCGGCATGGCCTGCATCTTCGCGATACGCGAAGTTGCAACATTTCAACTATAAATAGAGGGGCGTTCGGCACATTCCATCTCACACCACACACACACTTTTACACACACTAAGCCTCGAGAAGCGTGCCAATCTCGTAGTACGTGCCAAGCCCTGAAGCTCTGACGGTGTAAACTCTATCACGCGATATAGAGTAGAAGTACCGCTCGATCAGTCATAAGCAGTTAACTCCAAATACCCGTACGAGGTAGGGGTTCTGATTAAGTTATTATTTTATTATTACTATAATAGCTTAGACCATAGTCAGGGGTATAGCCCGAACCTTGATCACTGTTAAGTATAATATAACTTTTTATATACAAAGGGTATAGTTAAAAATAGTATTTCTTAATGATTAAGAAACATACTATTCATTCACACAGGTTATATTTAAAGTAATGTTTCTTCTTAAAGAAGAAACCTGATATAAACGTTTCTTTTTGAAAGAGAAAACCTGATATATAATTAATAAATAAACATAGGGACTAAATGTCCACATGTTTTGTACAAACAAAAAAATTATCAAGGTTACAGCTATACAAAACAGACTACGAGGTCTGAAGCTAGATCGTAGATCTAGATATTTATACAAATGTTATTCTCGTACTATAGGTCCGAGATAACAATCAATCAATCAATCAGAAAGCTGAAAACAGAAACAGGAATCAGTAACAGAAACTGATTTACAGACAGCGGTCAATAACAAAAACTTATCAATATACAGGAATCAATGTTAGAAACTGATTACAATCATAAAAGGTGAATATGCCCTAAAATTTTACAACTCTTTTAGAGTCTGAACCATAGTTACCTAATTCGTGGTTCGATCTAGTACGGGTTCGCGGTTCGGGTACGCAATTCGCCAAATGTAACGTATTCGGTACAGAGGGGGTAGGCTCATTTCGGTACGAACCGGTACGGTGTACCATGTAGTTCGGTTCGATATACCCAAATAAAAAAATAACTATTCAAATTTATATATAATTGTATGTATATCATGTTAGTTTTATAACTTTTATGTATAAACTATAAGTTTTAAGGATCAAATGTAAACTAGCGAAAATAGAGGGAGTTAATTGTTAATAAACACAAACTAATTTTACTATTTTTATTGTTTTTATGTAAACATTTATAAACTTTTAAGGTCTAAATGTAAACTGGTGAAAGCTTAAGGGGGAATAAATGTCAAATTAACCAAACTTTATAAAACCTATAACAAAACCACCCACGTTCTTAACTTCATATACGCCGCCGCTTCCAATTTTCTCCTTTTCCGGTGAAAATGGCAGCACTGCTATCAAAAATTGACATTGCGTACCGGAGCGAATTGGAACACCGAATTCGTTTGTTTGGTACGCCATACCGGAGCGAACTGGAACGTAGTGAATTTCGTTTGGGTTCATCGCGTACCAATTTGCAAGTCTTCTAGCGAATTCGGTAACTATGGTCTGAACTGTTTACATAGGATTTACTCAGATTAAGAGTATACATGTGTCTTGATCCATTCATACATGGTAACTCGGAGTTCCCCGAGGCCATGCATATCAACAAACATGCCTCTGGAAGTCTACAGGACTGTTCAGAGAAATGATATTGTGTATATGATTAATTGAACATGTACTTAGGGTAATTTTAACCCAATTGAGTTGGGTGCCTAATGAGTATTGTCACAAAGGTATTATTATTGTTTATGCAATGGCATTATTGAGTCAGCGTCATTCACCGGCTGTGTGCTGACGTATTTTTCCCCCACATTTCAGGAAAACTGTAGAGAGTAGAACTGACAGGAAAGATTGATAGAAGATTGGAGACATAGTCATTAGAGGTGATCTGATGGCTCAGATATTTTATTCAAAATATTATAAAGAATTATATTTTAAAATGACAGGTATTTGAAATATCAAAACGGGTATTCAACTCCCGAGTTTTTAATATAATTATATTATATATGAAAAGACTTCCGCTCACATTTTATCAAACAATATCCAACGGGTATTCTAACCCGACATTTTATAAATGAATATTATATTTTAAAGACTTCCGCTAAAACAAACCCGCAACTCTGATATATTTTCAAAACAGGTACCAACTAATGGGTGTCGCGCCTAGGCCCTAAGTCGGGGTGTGATAGTTTTCGTATTTCGTTACAACTTAACAAAAAATAACGTTACCCCTATGTATTTTAAGCCCAGCCAATTTAATACTTAAACCTAACAAAAGCCCAAGCCCAAAGAAAACAACCCAATAACCCAAATAATACAATAAAAAAAAGAAGCAGACTACTCTGCTCAGCCTTTGAATCTCACGACACTGTAACCAGCCACCACGGCTCCACCACCAGCCACATAGCTCCAATCCGTCACCAGCCACTCCATCTCTAGCCTCTCCATCTTTCCAGTAAGATTTATTGTATTTAGTGATTTAGGTTTATGTTTAAATTGGAAATAATTTGGGATTTAGGGTTTATGTTTAAATTGGAATTGATTAGGTATTTAGGGTTGTGTTTAAATTTGAATTAATTAGGGATTTAGCTTTTAGTTTTATGGGTAAATTGGAATTGATATTAGGTTTTTTGTTCAAATTTTGTTTAGGGAACTTTGAAGATGAATAAACAGCCTCTTATTAGCAACCTTTTTAAACGTCAAAGTAAAGAAAACGATGACATCGGTTCATCACCAAGTTTAAAATAAAATATTCCAACTTCAGGTTCAAACATGTGCGACTCTTTTGTTTTCTTATTTGATTAAATATTTTGTTTATCAATATTTTTGTTGAGTAAACTTTAAAACTACTCATTAACAATATATGTTTGATCTGACAGAAAGATATCAATAAAATAATTTTATTAGTAAGTTAATAATTTGAATAATTTTACAATATCATTAAGCAAACAAGTTTATGTTATTTTGATATGCCCACTATAAACCAACTTGTTTTGATCCACTATTTCAAACGGGTTAACCGGGCACCGGTACGCTTGTAACACGAAGCCGAGCCCGGGACGCACCAAACGCGTAACCATACACATGCACGAGCAAAACGCGTTATTGGGCTCCGCTACGCGCGAAACGCGTAATCAGACCCCGTAAATGCGAAACCGTAAAAAAAATTCTTAATGCATGGTTAAAAAAAAATTTATGCTACCCTTGCAATCAGTTTTTAGATCCGCCACTGGATTTTAGCACTAATTGGCCATTCAATTTTGATGAATTTGGATGAAAAGAGGTTTCCCCTCTTCCTTTTGTCTTGATGTCGACACCACACACACACATGTGTTGATGTGTTCTCACAATTTTATGTTTTATCATTACTAGTTTGCTTTTGTACTTATCCAACCACTATACTTTACTTGGTTATTCAAAAGATCACTTTTAACCTCTTTTTACAACATTACACTTTAATCAATTTAACCAAGTTAAATTTCTTAGTTATCACCATTTTGTTTTTGTCATATTACACTTAACATGAGTAAACACTCACATTTGATAGCATATAATTAGGGTGTTACAGAAGAAGAAGAAGAAGAAGAAGAAGAAGAAGAAGAAGAAGAAGAAGAAGAAGAAGAAGAAGAAGAAGAAGAAGAAGAAGAAGAAGAAGAAGAAAGAATTTTCGAGCTACCACCTTGTTAGCTTAATGCCCAGATTGAACCAACCACCAATGTTAAAACATTAAAACCAATCAAGAAGAAATATTGTATATATCAGGAACCAAGAAATGTAAACAAACACATACATGGGAAGGTACACCCATGCAAGGTGAGGTGAACAATGGGGATGATAAAAACGGCCCACCCCATGAAGAAGATACAGTAGCTACTAACACTGAAATTCAGAAAACGGTTAGAGAAAAGAGATATAAATCTTAACCAGCCCACCTTAACGACTACATCATCGATCTCCCATCATCCATAGACCAAGCTTTACCCATCTCAAACCAAGATTCCTCCATGATACACTCGATTGCTAATTTTATTTCTTATAAAAAGTTCACGCCAATTCTCATAAAGCACTATTACCGGCCATCAGTTCAAATAATTAGCCCAAAAATTGAAACCAAGTTGTGGAGGATGCAAACAGGAGAGAAGCCATTAAGAAGGAGATTGGGCCCTTTAACAAAACAGCACATGGGCCCTTAAAGAATTGCTAGCATGGAAGCATACCATCGGATCGAAATGGGTATAGAAAATAAAATACAAAACAATCGGGGAAATCTATATATAGATTTAAGGCCCCACACCCGGGTGTCCTACGTTGGCGTTGGATTACTCATTAACCCAGTTCTGAAATCAGAGTTAATTAAAACTTTCGTTGAATACATATAACTTAATAATCCATTACATAATCTTAGTTAAGATAACCATTCATCTTTTAAATTCAAACATCTCAAAATATTAAAAATAACTTCTTTCTTCAGATGCCAGCTTCTTTATTCTTCTACCATGCTTGCTCTTTAAGCTAGCTACTTCAAGTTTTTTGCCTGTGTGCATATTAAAAGTCAGCTACGCTAAGTGAGTTCTAGTTTAACAAGCCACGGGTTATTCTTACACATTTAAACATACACGTTCGTACCCAAGGATACTATTCTTGCATGCAACCTATACTTACATTCTTGCTTCTTACTTATTCTTACATTTATTATTTCGTTCTTGTTCATGCATTAGAAGGGTCTATCTCCCTAACAATTTGTAAGGCCCCGAACCCGGTGACCTTACTTTAGCGTCGGATTTACTCATAAACACAGTTCTTCAAATCAGAGTTTATTAAAACTTTTCGCGGAATATAAAACATCAATCATTTGTTACAAAACATTAAATCTTTTCTTTGATACCATAACACAAAACTTTATATTTAAAACATCTTTACTTCTTTCTTCAGATGCCAGCCGTTCAATCCATGCCGTGTGTCAACCTCATGCTAACTCTATAATCAGCTCACCTGCGTGCATACTAAAAGTCAGCTATGCTGAGTGAGTTCTAGTTAATCAGGCAACATACAATACATACACGTATCTTACATACATATCTTATCCTTGTATAAATATCAATAAGAGGACGTCACATAATATCTATTAAAGAACTATTACTCTTACCCTACTGTTTATATTCTCCATAGGAGGACACTCTATATATATGTATTCTCCATAAAAGGAACACTATACCTTCCATAAAAGGAACACTATGCTTTCCATCAAAGGAACACTAAGCTTTCCATCAAAGGAACACTGGGCTTTCCATTAAAGGAACACTAGACCTTCCATAAAAGGAACACTATACTTTATTATTTAATATCCATGTAAGGAGCTAGTTACTTCCCTTGACGATACGTGCAATATCCGAAGATCGTTCGCGTACCGTCAAGCAATCATTCATATCGATCACATATACCATACACGGCATACACATAAAATTATATCCTTTCGTTCATACTTCCTTACTTTCTTTTGTATTATCTTACTTTCATATCTTACGTTATAAAGAGCATTACGCCCTACATTCCTCGAGTATTACTAGGGCTCGATACCCTCTTCGTAACCATACAACCATACGTATCATTTCTTGCTTCTACTATCTCTATCATATTCATACACATAAACCTACATAACATACTTACCTTATTCTTAACGCTGCAACCTGACCGTACGTGCAATATCCGAAGATCGTTCACGTACCATCAAGCAATCAATTATATATTTCACATTATCCATATAAGGCATACACTTATCTCTTAGGATAAGTGTATTAACAAACATATTGAGTATGCACACAGCCCCGAAAACGTAACACATAAATGGGGCTAGAACTCACCTGAACACGGTTACGTTCTCCGTTGATCGTAATCCCTTTCTTCAGTTGTGCACGGCTGACTGTATAACAAGTATACATATCAATTTAACTATCACTACTTATAACATCTTTCTAGTCTTAATTACTACCCACAACGAACGGGGGTCCGGGGGGCAGCGCCCCTGGCAGCGGGGTCTAGGGGCGGCAGCCCCTAGCGGGGTCCAAGGGGCATAGCCCCTGGCTGGGGTTAAGCTGCCAGGTCAGCTTGGAAAAATTTTATTTTCGATAACTGCCTTAACACATTTTCCATTAGGTTTTTAATTTATTTTCTAAACGAACTTCACTTCAGGCGAAGTTAAACCTCGGGCGAACTTGGCTTCAGGCGAAGTTAAACCTTAGGCGAACTTGGCTTCAGGCGAAGTTATCCTTAGGCGAACTTGGCTTCAGGCGAAGTTATCCTTAGGCGAACTTGGCTTCAGGCGAAGTTATCCTTAGGCGAACTTGGCCGTAGGCGAAGTTATCCTTAGGCGAAGTTACGCTTGAAGGCGAAGTTCATCAGGCGAACTTAATCTTGCAGGCGAAGTTATCGCGCTGCAGATCTGTTTGCCCATAAATCCTTCGTTTCTTAGCCAAATAACTCGATTTTGGTACCCACGGAATCGTATGATCGGCGCCTACAAATCCCAACCATCAAATCGGCCTAAAATCGACGTTTTAGTGGTCCGATTTGGGCAGTTTGGGTTTCGGGTCTGGTTAACCCATCCAATCCTAACCATTTTCAGTAATATTAGCTTTGTTGGATTTGTTCTTACCTTACCAACTCAGATCTATCAACAAAATCTCGGGTCTCGGCTTCGAATCTTGATCGGTTAGAATGTGTGTGTTTTGAGTGTGTGAAGAAATAGATGTAAATGAAGATATTTTGGGGTGTTAGGGTATTTATATCCCTGAGATCCCATGGACCTAAGGCCCATTCTCATTTAACCCATCCTAATTAATCCAAGTCCACAACCCACATCCATTACCCAACACTAGCCCGACCCATACCAACTCCTATTCTATTATTTATTTCCTGATAACCCGGGTAAACTTTCTCTCTATTATTAAGTAATATAATTAATATTACTTGGAAATTTCGGGATGTTACACAATTTCACAGATATTATAAGGGTCTACCACCCCAACTCTTGCACCGATATCATAGAGTCGGCCACTCTAACTCTTTCACAGATATTAGAAGGGTGTGCCGCCCTAACTCTTGCAAAGATATTATAAGGGCCTACCACCCTAACTCGCATGGATATTATAAGAGTTTGTCACACTATCTCTTACATACTACTCTTTATATAACTCTTATAATCATATATGTATAGGCACAATAAACACATATGATGAATTCTTACAATATACAATTATATTTAAATAACGTATATAACTTCTTTTCTTACAAGTATGCACACAGCCCCAAAACATTTCAATGATTGGGGCTAGAAACTCACCTGGATCCTTAAACGTTCTGAATTAACTGTAATCCCTTTCTTTAACTTAGCACGGCTAACTGTTTAACATATACATGAGTTAATTACCCATATAACTGACTAACTGAACTAACCAAGTTAGTGAACTAAACTAACTTGATTAACGGAATTAACAAGTTATGAAAACTAAACTTGTTAGTTTTAAGTCTAACGGTCCTAACGGGGTTATGGGTACTAACTTGGTTTGTTAGATTTAACAGAGTTTACATAGTTACTTTAACCCACTTAACGGACTTAACTAATTTCTCACTAACTGAGCTAACAGGGTTAGTTAGCTTTTCTTATTTGTGTGCTAAGCCCATTCTGCATCTCGCATCCCCATCTTACATTCCCAGGTACATCTTGCAAGTGACCGCAAGATACAACTTGCAAGTGTGAATGCAAGATACATCTTGCAAGTGTCAACGCAAGATACAATTTGCAAGTGTGAACGCAAGATACATCTTGCAAATGTCCTGTATATAGCTTGCAAATGGCCTTTATCTTGCAAATTTTCTTTATTTTTCAAATTGCCTCTATCTTGAAAATGGCCTTTATCTTGCAAATGGACTCTATCTTGCAAATGACATTTATCTTGCAAATGACTTTTATCTTGCGAATTGCTTCTATCTAGCAAATTCCATTTGTTTAAACGAACTTGTTTTATCTACCGGATCTTATCCAAATTTTCTTAAAGCTCGGGATTTTATTAAACATTTCATGTTTATCTATCGCCATACAAAATTCCATGTCAAATCCGAACCGAACGGACTAGCCCATTTATTATCAAGTTCATTACTTTATCATTACCCGTGACCCAATCTATCATCCTATCAATTCTCATGCAAATCCGTACACGAAAAGTAAACCTTTTTTAGCTAAAAAAAATACATTTCTGAGGTCGGTTCAGGTTAGATCTTGGCACACGTTTGATCTTGATCTTTCACATAAATACATAACACACGAACATTAAATGATTCTTGCTCGTTCCTCCTTAGTTCTAGATCCGACTAAGATGGAGAATGGAGAGAGAGAGAGAGAGAGAGAGAGTGTGTGTGTGTGTGTGTGTGTGTTTTCTTTAGGTGGAGGTGAAACGGTATGGAATGTGATCTAGGGTTTTAGTGAGGTTTAAGGTGCTTATAATATGCCAAGCCCATCACCACACTCAAGTCCATGTTTCTATTTCTAATCCCATCACTCAACTTATTATTATTTAAAATAAATAAATAATAACGCATAATAATAAAATCTTTTATTATTGTTTATCTAGGAAGACGGGTGTGACAAAAGAAGGCAAGATTGGTAGCAAATGGTTTCAAACAAATGGAAGGGATCTATTTTCATTGCTCATTTGCACCTGTGGCTAAACTCGTTACTGATCAAAACCTTCTAGCAGTGGTGACCAAATAAAGAAATTGGAGAATCAACAAATTAAACGTCAACAAAGCTTTCTTACACGAAGAGTTGGAGGAAGAATTTTACATGAGGATTCCACAAGGCTTTGAGAAAGGGAAAAAAAGGCGTGTCGACTTAAAACGTCTCTTTATGACCTATAACAGGCATTAAGAAATTGGTATAATGATCACCTCATCGTAGCAAGAAATCGATTTCAAGCGGGTCTCGAGCCGACCATCTCTACTCACATTTAAGACGAGAGCTCGTTTGTTGCATCTCTCATATACGTGCACAGCGACATTCTTGTGGATAATAATATGAAAAAAAAAGCCATTAAAGAGGCAGGGGCGTTCTTTGATGAGAAGTTTAGAATCAAAGATCTTCGCCCTCCGATATATTTGTGGGGCATAGCAGTCACACGTATCCGAGAAGGTATATTTCTAAATGAAATGAAAGTACATCATTGATATTCTGGAGGATAGCGGGACGATCATTTGTCATGTGAGTGTTTTCCTTATTGAACGGAACACAAGTTCGTACAAATGCAATTATATATCAAATACTCATGGGTAGACTCTTATACCTACATGCGACTAGACCAGACATCAACTACTCGATTAATGTTTTGAGTCAATTTGGGGGGGGGGGGCATTGGTGAACCACGTGGAAGAATATATGTGAGTGCTAAAATACCTATAAGCCACTATGGGCTAGGGCATACTTCTTCCAAAGGAACGTGGAACAAACTCGGTGGGTTATGCATACTTAGATTATCTCGGATGTCCCGATATGAATAGATCAAGAATTGGTATCTAGTGCACGTAGGAGGGGCACCGGTGTTATGGAAGCCGAAGATGCAGTCAGTTGTATCAAATTCCTTGACAGAGGTCGAATACCAGGAAATGGCATCCATGGTAATTAGTGAAACCCTTTGGTTACGATGGCTCCTGAAGAGTTAGATGTTGAACAAAATAATCCAACATAACTATTTTGTGATAACTTGGTTGTTAAACACATTGCCAACAATCCGGAATTCCATAAAAGACCAAAGCATGTATGATGGATTGATACTTTTTAAGAGAACAAGTTGAGTCAAAAGACATGGAGCCCTTACTTGTTGATTCCAAGTCTCAAATCGCACGTCGATTCATAAAGCCTTTGGGAGCTCGACAACTACAATATTTGGTAGACAAGTTGGATATTTGTAACTTTCACGCTCCAACTTGAAAGGAAATGCTTTTCAAGAATACCTTGGTCCAAGGTTTTTTTTAGGCTTGATTAAATTTCATTTTGTTTAGGCTTAACTTTAGGCTAGCCTTTCTCTTAATGTAGAAAACCCTGTATATTTGTAAATGGAATATAGAAAAATTATCATACCCTAAAATTTATATAATTAATAAGTAGGATAATGCATTTTCTAGGCCAAACGAACCGAACAGTCACTTTTATATGATTCGGCTCTGTATGGAAGTTTAGTGTCTTTCATTCAAAAAAGGACCAAGGAAACCGTGACGGTCCGGCCCAATCAACGAGCTTACAAACGACTCGAGTCATTTACATTCTAAACCAAATAAAATCACACCTCACTTTTTTATGGGTTGCACCAATATATTAAGTTAGTTATAACGTAGCTAGAAGTGACATAAATGGACAAAACACATATGTTGGTCCTAAAACGTAAAACACAAAAACGGATTTCCTAAAAGCTAAAGTTGGGCCCTTCACCTTCTAGGCAATAGAGTCTAATCACAATCCATTTCCAACATTATAAAACTCAAAGCTAATGAGTAATGATATAAAGTTTAAGTGTCACATTAACTCATATATAAAGTTACTTTAACCCGCTTAACGGATTTCTCACTAACTGAGCTAACGGGGTCAGTTATTTTTCTTATTTGCATGCTAAGCCCAATCTGCATCTTGCATCTGCATCTTGCATTCTCAGGTACATCTTGGAAGTGTGAACGCAGGGTACAACTTGCAAGTGTGAACGCAGGGTACATCTTGCAAGGATGAACGCAAGATACAACTTGCAAATGTGACCGCAACATACGTCTTGCAAATGTCCTTTATCTTGCAAATGAACTCTCTCTTGCAAATGGCATTTATCTGGCAAATTGTTTTTATCATGCAAATGACATTTATCTTGCAAATGGCCTTTATCTTGCAAATTGTCTTTATCTTGAAAATGACCTTTATCTTGCAAATAACCTTTATCTTGAAAATTGCCTCTATCTTGCAAATTCCATTTGTTTAAATGAACTTATTTTATCTACCGAATCTTATCCAAATTTTCATAAAGGTCGGGATTTTATTAAACATTTCATTTTTATCCATCGCCATACAAAATTCTATGTCAAATCCGACTTCGTTTACCTGTCCTTTTTACGAACCGAATACTACTCGTTTTACCCTAACCGAACCGTCTAACCCATTTATTATCAAGTTCATTACTTTATCATTATCCGTGACCCGATCTATCATCCTATCAATTTTCATGTAAATCTGTACACGAAAAGTAAACCATTTTAGCTAAAACATACATTCCTAAGGTCGGTTCAGATTTGATTCGAGGTCGGTTCAAATTTGGATCTTGGCACACGTTTGATCTTGATCTTTCATATAAATACACGACACACGAACATTAAATGATTCTTGCGCGGGTCGGTTCTAGATTCGACTTAGATGGAGAATGGTGAGTGTGTTTTGAGTGTGTTTTCTTTATGAGGAGGTGAAATGGATGGAATGAGATCTAGGGTTTTAATGAGATATAAAGTGATTATATATGTCAAGCCCATTGACCTCAAACCCATTACCACCCTTAAGCCCATGTTTTTATTTCTAAGCCCATCACTTAACTTACTATTATTTAAAACAAACAAATAAATAATACATAATAATAATAATAATATAATCTTTTATTATTTATCTTGGAAGATGGATGCTACAATAGAAGACAAGATTGGTAGCAAAGTGGTTCAAACAAATGGAATGGATCGATTTTCATGACTCATTTGCACCTGTGGCTAAACTTGATTTTCATGACTCATTTGCACCTGTGGCTAAACTTGTTGCTGATCGAACCCTTATAACAGTGGCGAACAAATAAAGAAATTGGAGAGTCAACCAATTAGACGTCAACAACGCTTTCTTACACGAAGAGTTGGACGAAGAAGACTACATGAGGATTCCACAAGGCTTTGAGAAAGGGAAAAAAAGTGTGTCGACTTAAAACGTTTCTTTACGACCTATAACAGGCATTAAGAAATTGGTATAATAAAATCACCTCATCGTAGAAACAAATCAATTTCAAGCGGGTCTCGAGTTGACCACTCTCTGCTTATATTTAAGATGAGAGCTCGTTTGTTGCATCTCTCATATACGTGCACAATGTCATTCTTATGGGTAATGATATAGGGAAAAAAAAGAGATTAAAGAGACAAGGGCGTTCCTTGATGAGAAGTTCAGCATCAAAGATCTTCGCCCTCTGATATATTTGTGGGGCATAGCAGTTACACGTATCGAGAAGGTATATTTCTAAATCAATGAAAATGCTTGTTGATATTCTGGAGGATAGCAGGACGATGGGTTGTCACGTGAGTGTTTTCCTTATGAAACTGAACACAAAACTTGGAAAGGATGACGAGGAAGTTCGTACAAATGCAATTATATATTGGAGACTCACCGGTATACTCTTATACCTACATGCGACTAGACTAGACATCAACTACTCGATTAATGTTTTGAGTCAATTTGTGGGGGACCCACTGGTGAACCACGTGGAAGAATCGATGAGAGTGCTAAGATACCTATAAGCCACTATGGGCTAGGGCATACTTCTTCCAAAGGAACGTGGAACAAACTTGATGGGTTATGCATACTTTAATTTGCTTGGATGTCCCGATATGAATAGAACAAAAATTGGTATCTAGTGCTCCTAGGAGGGGCACCGGTGTTATGGAAGCCAAAGAAGTAGTCAGCTGTATCAAATTCCTTGGCAGAGGCCAAATACCAGGAAATTGCATCCATGGTAATTAGTGAAACCCTTTGGTTACGATGGTTCTTGAATGAGTTAGATGTTGAACAAAATAATCCATCACAACTATTTTGTGATAACTTGGTTGCTAAAACACATGGCCAACAATCTGGTATTCCATGAAATAACAAAGCACGTATGATGGATTGATACTTTGTAAGAGAACGATTTTTTAAGCCAAGTCTCAAATCGCACGCCTATTCATAAAGCATTTGGGAGCTCGACAACCACAATATTTGGTAGACAAGTTGGGCATTTTTAACTTTCACTCTCCAACTTGAAAGGAAATGTTTTAGAAGAATTCCTTGGTCCAAGGTTTTTTTAGGCTTGATTGAATTGACTTTCGTTTAGGCTTAACTTTAGGCTAGCCCTTCTCTTAATGTATAAAACCATGTATATTTGTAAATGGAATATAGAAAAATTACCATACCCTAAAATTTATATAATTAATAAGTAGGATAATGCATTTTCTAGGCCAAACGAACCGAACAGTCACTTTTATACCATCTGAATTCCAAAAGGACCAAGGGAACCGTGTCTGGCCCACCCATTCAACAAGCTTACGAACGACTCGAGTTATTTACGTTCTAAACCATATACAAAATAACACTTCACTTCTTTCTAGGTTGCACCAATATATTTAGTTAGTCATGAGGCTGAGGGGTGTGGAGCGCTAGAAAGGGCGCAAGAGGCCAGCCGCTCGCGTCCCGGGGCGCGAGCACCACACCACCGAGGCGCGAGAGGGGCGCGAGAGGGGCGCGAGCGCGGAAAAAGAGGCGGGCGCAAGGGGGTTCGCGGGACCTGTGTGGCGTTTAGGGCATGGGGAATGGTGAAAAGAGCCGTTGGAGACCTTAAATGAGCCGTTGGCTCTTTATTTTTTAAAAAAAAAAATTTTTTTTTTTTTACTCCTATATATTACCCATTTTATACAACACTTAACACAACTTCAAAAAAAAACCAAACTTACCCATTTCTTAACACAACATTTTAAAAATAATGTCGTCGTACTCGTCTGATTCCGACTCCTCCGAAGAGGATGATTTGCTTCTTCATGTAGGGGGAGTTTTGACCGCAACCGTGGTCAATCTCTTGCAAAATCAAGCCCATCAACCCCGACTCCCGAGGGTTAGAGCACCACCTCGTGATCGTGATCGATCGGGTGCTAACGATACTTTGATGAGGCATTATTTTAGCCCTCAACCGGTATACGCGGAGTCGGATTTTCGAACTCGTTTTCGAATGAGCAGGCAATTGTTCACACGTATAGCGAGTGAATTAGAGGCACGGAATCCCTTTTTCCAACAAAGGGAGGATGCTAGGGGTCTTCCCGGTTTTACCCCTCTTCAAAAATGCACGGCTGCTATCCGTCAATTAGCGTACGGCATCTCGTCGGACGCTTTGGATGAGTATTTACAGATGTCGAAAAGGGTTGCACGTGAATCCCTTCATTTTTTCTGCCAAGGTAAAAAACATTCATTTTACTTTTTATTAAATATTTATTACATTTTGTAATATATATTGTACGTAGGAGTCATATCGACTTACGCTCGGAGATATCTGCGTAAACCTACAACGTATGACATCCAACGCATATATGAGGTGCACGCAGAAAACCATGGTTTTCCTGGGATGCTAGGTAGCATCGATTGTACGCATGTTGGATGGGCTATGTGTCCAACGGCCTGGCGAGGTCAGTTCCACCGTGGTGATCATGAAGGGCCGACCCTCATACTTGAGGCGGCGGTGTCACAGGATCTTTGGTTTTGGCATGCTTTTTTTGGTGTTGCTGGGTCAAATAACGACCTTAATGTTATCGATCAGTCACATTTGATCAACGACCTTATCGACGGGGTTGAACCACCTCAATCTTTTATTGCAAATGAAGAACTCTTCAAGTACGGGTACTATCTGGTCGATGGTATTTACAACGAATGGGCTGTGTTAGTTCAAGCTTTTACAGATCCAGTCGCCGACAAACGGAAGTATTTTACGAAGAAGCAAGAGTCTGCTAGAAAAGATATTGAAAGAGCTTTTGGAGCTATAAAAAAACAATATTATGTTCTGGCGAACCCGATACGTTATTGGACTCGGGAGAGGATAATGGACGTCGTCTACACGTGTCTTATCCTACACAACATGACGTTAGAAGACGATGGCAAAGCTATATGCCAAAACTACCAAGGTGACATTCCGCCACAACCGTCCACAATCAGTGATCAACAAAAACTTCATAACATAGCAAATATCAAGAGCCGTGAGATACACGGGGATCTTCGACATGAGTTGGTTGAACATTTGTGGGCGAGGCGACCAGATGATCTTGTATTAGATTAGTTTTATTATTAAATATTATTGTTTGTTTAATTTTTAGTATGTTTTTTTTTATTATGAATTTTCAAAAAAATGTGTGTTTTTTTAAATAATTTTTGAGTTTTTTTAATAATACGTTTTTTTAATACATTTATAAAAAAATAAAAAAAAAAAACCGCTCGCGCCCCCTCTCGCGCCCCTCCACACCATGTCCCGGGGCGCGAGCACCACTACCAACACCCATCTTATCAAGTTTATCTCTCTGCCACACATCACAATATTATTGGCTGGCGCCCCCACTCGCGCCCCCTCTCGCGCCCCCCACACCCCTCAGCCTGATGTAGCTATAAGTGACACAAATGGACAAAACATATAAGTTGGTCCTAGGTAATAGAGTCTAATCACACGAAAACAGATTTCCTAAAAGCTAAAGCTAGGCCCTTCACCTTCTAGGCAATAGAGTCTAATCACAATCCATTTTCAACTTTATAAAACTCAAAGCTAATGATATAAAGTTAAGGGAAAACTTTCAAAATAGCCCCTTTTAGTGAGAGAAGTCTCAAAATAGTCATTTTTTTCTCAAAATCTTTTATAATTTGGACTGTTAAGACACATTGGGAAAAGATAAAAATAAAGACGAGATTTCGAAATAAAGTCAGGTAAAAGACGAGATTTGGAGAAATAATGTCGGTAAAGTTCAAATTATTTGTAATCTTGGAGAAAAAGTTCAAAGTTTTCAAAAACTTTTTGACTCAAAAAAATCGTCTTAGGGAACTGTTTTTTTATGTTTCCTACCTTTCACGTCCAAAATTTAAAATTCTTGGAAAATTATATTTGTTATAATTATACCCCTCAACCACCATCACCACTTGAACCACCACCACCATCACCGACGCTGTCGGCCCCACCCCATCACCACCACCGTCACTACCACCATAGCCGCCTCCACCACCGCTGCACCATAGCCGCTGCACCAAATTTTTCCAAATCTATTAAGCACTAGCACTGCTTAATGTGTGACCAATCTGCTTCACGTCCAGTGATAAAGTCTCCACTTAGAACACGGAGCTGTTTAAGATCCCGGACCTGGTCCGCTTGAACCTCAAGCTATAAGAGTCTTAGCAACTTGTCATTGGCGTCTTTGAGCTTCATTGAGTGGAAGAACCGCTTCATTAGATTCCACTTGATTTTCGAACACTTTCTGTCGAAGCATGAAATGAATCTGACTTGATCCATGACGATGTTTCCACGGATTTTCGAGATGAACGAACCACGTCTTGATCTTCTTCTCCGGTTGCTTGAGACCTGCAATGGTTTTTCGGGGGTGTGGAGGTGACTGCTAAGAAATCTCAAAGATCTCTTGTTTACAGACACAAAAAAGTGGTGGTGGCTCTTATTGAGCATGACCCTTTAATAAGGAGGTGGAGATCTCCTTATATAGAGAGCCTCATGGCCACCATCATGGTACCCTAATGGGCCTAGCCCAGTTAGGGTTACCTCCACAAAACCCCCTCAGCCCAATAACATTGTATTAGTCCATATAATAAAATAAGCCAAACATAATAAATTTAGGGTCGTAAAACCGGGTTTAGTACCATAACCCTACAAGCCCCCCAAGTCCAGCGTTGCTCCTGGGCACGCAAGCGTCTAGGTGGAGCGCTGGACTTTATGAGGTGTGTTAGGCCATGAGGCGGTTTTTTCCCTTTTCTTCGGCCTTGTCTTTATTGTCTTTGAGTTTTGGGAGGTTTTCTTCATGATGGTGACATGTTGTGGTCTTTATGATAATGATGGTGCCCTGGCATGAATAAGATATAGCACGCATCATAACAATAGTGGCGCGAGGCCTGATAAAAGGTAGAGCGCGCATCTCGATAATAATGTAACATAACTTGCGCGCGAGGCAGCTTACGAGTTATGAGAATAATAAAGCCTGCGCGCGAGGCGACTTACGGATCTATGAGAATAATAAAGCCTGCGCGCGAGGCGACTTACGAGTTATAAGAATAATAAAGCTTGCGCGTGAGGCGACTTACGAGCTATAAGAATAATGAAGCTTGCGCGAGTTGCGGCTTACGATCTATAATAATAATAAAGCTTGCGCGCGAGGCGACTTATGAGCTATAAGAATAATAAAGCTTGCGCGAGTTGCGGCTTACGAGCTATAATAATAATAAAGCTTGCGCGCGAGGCGACTTATGAGCTATAAGAATAATAAAGCTTGCGCGTGAGGCGACTTACGAGCTATAAGAATAATGAAGCTTGTGCGCGAGGCGACTTAAGAGCTATAAGAATAATAAAGCTTGCGCGTGAGGCGACTTACGAGCTATAAGAATAATGAAGCTTGCGCGAGTTGCGGCTTACGAGCTATAATAATAATAAAGCCTGCGCGTGAGGCGACTTACGAGCTATAAGAATAATAAAGCTTGCGCGCGAGGCGACTTACGAGCTATAAGAATAATAAAGCTTGCGCGTGAGGCGACTTACGAGCTATAAGAATAATAAAGCTTGCGCGTGAGGCGACTTACGAGCTATAAGAATAATAAAGCTTGCGCGTGAGGCGACTTACGAGCTATAAGAATAATGAAGCTTGCGCGTGAGGCGGCTTACGAGCTATAATAATAATAAAGCCTGCGCGTGAGGCGACTTACGAGCTATAAGAATAATAAAGCTTGCGCGCGAGGCGACTTATGAGCTATAAGAATAATAAAGCTTGCGCGTGAGGCGACTTACGAGCTATAAGAATAATGAAGCTTGCGCGCGAGGCGACTTATGAGCTATAAGAGTAATGAAGCTTGCGCGAGTTGCGGCTTACGAGCTATAATAATAATGATAATGACTGGCCCACAAGGGCCTCTTCTACGCAGGATGACTATCCCAGCTTGTCTTCAAAATAATAATGGAGGCACAAACGGCCATAGTAATAATGTTATGGGTGCTTGTGCGACTCGTAGCTGAACATTGGCGCGTGGCCGTTTGGGATATTGTTAGGCTCCCTCCCTAAGATTCGGATGTCTTCCATCGCGATAATGCAGTGGTGGTATACCACGATAGTCCCCTAGTTCATTGCTGCTAAATGAGGTTGTCCTTATCCTAATTTGGGATTAGACTATTCTCATTTGCTGTGTCGCTTGCGCATAGGCTTTGGCTTTGTGTTATGCGCCACGCGCAGATGTTGCATGCGCGTGCGCGTAGACTTTATGTCCCGCGCCACGCGCAGATGTTGCATGCGCGTGCGCGTAGACTTTGTGTCAAGCGCCATGCGCAGATGTTGCGTGCGCGTGCGCGTAGACTGTGTGTCATGCGTAGATGTTTCATGCGCTTGCGCATAGGCTTTGGTTTTGTCATGCGCCACGCGCAGATGTTGCATGCGCATGCGCGTAGACTTTATGTCCCGCGCCACGCGCAGATGTTGCATGCGCGTGCTCGTAGACTTTGTGTCAGGCGCCATGCGCAGATGTTGCGTGCACTGATGTGATGTGTGAGCATGTGATGCGTAAGCACATGTAATATGCGTGAGCATATGTGGTGCGTGAGCATATGTGGTGCATGAGCATGTGATATGCGACTGCGCTCAAGCATCATGGTGGTGCGCATGTTGAACGGAGCGGAGCCGCGTTAGGTCTTGTATTCGGCGCGAAGCCGTATGGGTTTATGAGGATTCCCAACCTTTAAGTTTGGCGCTTGGCCTGATGGGTTTATGAGGATTCCCAACCTTTAAGTTTGGCGCGTGGCCTGATGGGTTTATGAGGATTCCCAACCTTTAAGTATGGCGCGTAGCCATATGGGATATTATGAGGATTCCCAACCTTTAAGTATGGCGTGTAGCCATATGGGATATTATGAGGATTCCCAACCTTTAAGTATGGCGTGTAGCCATATGGGATATTATGAGGATTCCCAACCTTTAAGTATGGCGTGTAGCCACATGGGATATTATGAGGATTCCCAACCTTTAAGTTTGGCGCGTGGCCTGATGCGCGCATGCACGGCGATGGAGTGGTGACTCGCGAGCGCGCGTGCGTGGCGGAGGTCTCTTGCGCAAAACCCACATGGTGGTTTTCGCGGTGGTTTCCACGGGCGCTCACGCATGTCGGCGGAATGGTAACCCGCTGGCGAGCATGCGTGGTGGCAGTCTTCTGCGCAAAACCCACATGGTGGAGGTCTTTTGCGCGAAATCCACATGGTGGTTCCCGCGGCGGCACATGCATGGCTGCGGAGTGAGAATCCGCGGGAGCGCGTACATGGCAGCGGAAGTCTGGTAATTTTTGGATCTGCAATTTAAGAGTTAGATCTGCAATTTTAAACCTAAAATCCAGGTCTGTAATCTAGATCTAGATCTGTAAATCAGATCTAGATAGATCTGAAGCTCGGAGCGGATTTAAAACCATCACAGATCCGGAGACTTGATCATTCGAATCAGGCAGTTTCTTTTTGCACAGATCTGGAAGCCTCCTTTGGATCTATGGATCTTTTTGAGCTTTAATAGAACAAGCCTTGAAGCCTTTTTCTGTAAACTTCCAGATCTGGGTTCTTCCTGGAAGAGATCTGACAGCCGAGAGGAAGATCGAAGGGTAGTTCGTTGCCGTCCCATGGATGGCCACAATGTCGAAGCATGAAATGAATCTGACCTGATCCATGACGATGTTTCCACGGATTTTCGAGATGAACGAACCACGTCTTGATCTTCTTCTCCGGTTGCTTGAGACCTGCAATGGTTTTTCGGGGGTGTGGAGGTGACTGCTAAGAAATCTCAAAGATCTCTTGTTTACAGACACAAAAAGTGGTGGTGGCTCTTATTGAGCATGACCCTTTAATAAGGAGGTGGAGATCTCCTTATATAGAGAGCCTCATGGCCACCATCATGGTACCCTAATGGGCCTAGCCCAGTTAGGGTTACCTCCACAAAACCCCCTCAGCCCAATAACATTGTATTAGTCCATATAATAAAATAAGCCAAACATAATAAATTTAGGGTCGTAAAACCGGGTTTAGTACCATACCCCTACACTTTCGAACAAGTTTGTCGGCGTTTTTAATTGGTTCGGTGAACATGTCGGATGGTTGATCCAGTATCTGATTCAGCTTCTCAACGTCGTGGATGACATGGGTTATTTTGTGTAAGGTGCAGCGGTGGTGGCGGCGGCTATGGTGGTAGTGACGGTGGTGGTGATGGTGGTTGAGGGGTATAATTGTAACAAATATAATTTTCCAAGAATTTAAAATTTTGGACGAGAAAGGTAGGAAACATAAAAAAAACAGTCTCTTAAGACGGTTTTTTTGAGTAAAAATTTTTTTGAAAAGTTTGAACTTTTCCTCCAAAATTACAAATAATTTGGACTTTACCGATATTATTTCCCCAAATCTCGTTTTTTACCTGACTTTCTTTCGAAATCTCATCTTTAGTTTTATCTCGTCTTTAAAACTGGTTTGGTAGATCTTAAGGGGAACCAGTCCTGAAACTGGCGGTTTGGGTCAGGTTGGGAACCGGTTTGGGTGAAACCGGTTTTAAACCCAAACCGGTTCGATTTGGTTTGCCTAAAACCGGTCGCAAACCGGTTTTTTTGTACACCTCTACAATATACTGTTTTGGTTAGATTGGCCCAGTTTTACATATAATAGATGCCAATGGATCATATCTTTTGGCCCAATATAATATATGCATACAACATAGTTGCATAAACGAAATTTTACCATTTTTTTCTGTCTAAACAAATCCAATTAACCAACAGAAACTTGTCCAATTATTGAATAAAAGAAAAAAAAATGTAGATTGTTCTTGAACATTATTTTTTTTTTTCACATGAATCAATAGTTAGTGTTAAATATCTTAAACAGTAATACAAAGGCATCTTGTCATTCTTTAGTTAAAATAAATATAATTTTTATTCTTATTCATGTGGTTTGTTTGTTTGGTTGGTTCTATCTATAATTCAATGTTTTTTCTTGATAACCTGTTACCAGTAAATTCCCGGGACTGCCAACACCCTATTAACCAATAGGATAAGGTAAAACGAGGCTTGTGCTAGGAACCTAGCCTTTGGGGAGGTTAAAGGCATAAAACCAACGAACGAGATAAAGTGTAACTTGTGCTTGGATGTAGCATTCAAAGAGGTTAAAGATAGAAGCTAGTGAAAGAAGGATTTAAATCTGAACCTACATTTTTTGTTTCCTATTATATATTCACATTTACTTTGACAATATTACAACAATTCGTTATTAGTACAAACGAGGTTCACCCGCAAGCATTTTCTTTGGAAAGAATATAAATACATGTCAGTGTGTATGCATTTAAAACAGACTTAGATGAATTCCAACTCTTTGCGAGTGAGCTACATACGCTCAGTAACAAACTGGATGTGGCAAAATGAATGGTTGAACACTTTAGATAACATATATTACATAGTGTTTTGAGTTAAAACAACTTGATTTTTGTCATGTCAAGATGAACTGAATTAGCTTGCATGACCCACATATCTCTTTTATAACTATGACTTTCTTTTAATCGTTCTTTCTAATGAAAGAGATTCCAAAAAGAATAGGCATGAAAGCTATATTATTGCTAATTGTCATATTTTAACAACTATCCTCATAAGCATTGATTTAAGGTAGGTTATCCTTTTAATAATTTATTATAAACACTTTTTGGATAATAAAAATTACTTAAAGCATTGATTTAAGGTAGGTTATCCTTTTAATAATTAATTCGAGTCTCCTGATGAATAAATATGTAGATTTAGAAGTAAGATTAGCCGGTATGTGAATTAGCCTTTCAATTCTTTGGTCGAACTACAAGGAAATGGAAAGCGAATTTGTATTTCTTTTTGGATTTTGATTAAAAGAAAATTCAAACTAGACTTAAAAATAAGTTAACATTTACTATTGGGTTTAATAACCATCATTTTACCTCATTTTAACTTATTTTTATCACTATGACAATCATCAATATCATATTATCATGCTACACACCATGTCGATTGTCACATACGCGAAAATTAAAAAAGAAAATTTTGAACAACTAATTTTTCCATCTATTATACCCATATTTCTCAAGTGAGACTAGAATATGTTCATTTCCATGTATGTATAACCACTAGCTTCATCTATATTTTAGAAAAAAAACAACAAAAAATTGATTTTTTATGTAGTTCTAGCTCTATTATTAAATGACTCAATTATGAATGAGTTTCAATTTAGGCTGACTACTTTTTAAGTTCAATTCAATTTTTTTAAAAGGGTGGTCATAAGTAGTTTAAAAGCTACTCTACTAGTTTACTCGTGACAAAATAAAACTACTTTTCTTTAGTTTTTTGGGTTCAGTATATGCGTAGCGCAAAAGAGAGGTGGTCATTCAAGGTATCCTAAAATCTATTAATTCCGTAATATCATGTCATTCACACCATATACTATCTTAAACCACTTGAAAAATAGGCAGCACTCCTCTCAACAACTCAATACTAATAGAGCAAGAAAAAAAATAAGGAAATCAACAATCATAGCATAGAAAAGATAACCAAAATGATATAGAAATGACTGTTTTATCCTTAGTTTTTATTTTCTTTACTTAATGAATTTCGTTTGATTAGAGCAAGATTCCTTAAAAGCATCTATCTTTTTTAAAATATCATGAACAGTTCCTGTAGGCCGACAACTCTCTCTCTCTCTCTCCCCTTAAACAATAGAGGGTGGTGTACCCCAATGGGGGTACTCTACCCGATTCATGGTAGCCGAGTGCACCCCTCTCCCCCTTGTACTAAGTTTCTGACATGGCATGAAATAAATTCTTCTTTTTATTTTTATTTTTTTTGGTTTTTGAACGGCAATTTTTTTAATTAGATGATTTAAACCCGTTAACCGTTTCATAAGACCGCCCCAAGGCTCCAACACGAGATGTCTTTTGCAACTGATCGATGTGGCATGCAAGGTGGCACCACCCTTATCACATGCAGCGCCAGATTGCATATCCAGCGTGCGGTAGTTCTTGATCACAAACACCTACATGCGGGCTTTTTTTTTGTTTTCATGAATAATATAAATAAATATAAAAAAAAGGTTTGAATGTGAGAAGGATTATGATAATGTTATGGGGAAAGACGTGTTTGAATAAAAAACTGATGTGACATGTTGATTAAGACTCTATACAATAAGAATGAGTTGTAGCATTATACAATCATAATTCATGTGTGAAGGATTATGATACTGTTATTGGTAAAGACGTGTTTGTATAAATAGCTGATATGGCATATTGATTAAGACTGCATACAATAAGAATGAGTTGTAGCATTATACAATCATCAATCATGTGTGAAGGATTATGATAATGTTATTAGTAAAGACGTGTTTGTATAAAAAAACTGATATAATACGCTAATTAACAGTGCATATGATAAGAATGAGTTGTAACGTTATACAAGCATCATTCCTATGTGGCATACATCATGTATACAAAACACATAAGTAGGATCTAAAACGTAAAACACGAACACAGCTTTCTTAAAAGCTAAGGTTAGCCTCTCACATTCTAGCCAATAGAATATATAAATAAGATAGTTTTCCAACTCAGAATCCATCTCCAATGTTATAAAACAACTTTAATGTAGGACCCCTCTTGACTCAAATATTATAGAGTTTAAATTATTATCTTTCTATATTTCGGGTTTGGATTAAATACAAATTAAACTAGCGTGTTAATTGTACGAAATATATATAAAATAATGTAATTATAGTTTAGTGTAATTACAATATGATATAATTACACTATTTGATTCGCACAGTTAACAAACTTTTTTTATTTTGTACGTTAACTTTCACCATTTCGCAACATATCATTTTGTTATATCTTTTGTCGTCTAATGAAATTCCCATTTTGTTAGAGTGGTAAAGTGGTTTTGGTGTAGAGCAGGAGGTCAAGGGTTCAATCCTTCTAGAGTATAACATTTAGTCATTAACAAAAAGTCGTTGAATGAAAATTTAACTAATATGGAAACATTTATAACGCTGTAAAGATGAAATTTATTATGGATGGGAAAAAGAGCCTCGACTTGATGGAAAACCAAAACATTCAATAAAGGTATGGGAACGAAAATGAGATTGATTTTAAATAGTGTTTTGTATTATTGAATGGGAGATGGAATGAAATGAATCATTACAAGGGAATGAATAAAACATAATTGGTTGTCATGTGTTAATAGAATTGATTATTCCTTAAGGAATGAAACTCGTTCCATTTATAAGATTTTCATTCCTTTAAGGAGGGGATGCTTTTTTTTCATTCCTTCAAGGAATGAAATAATAATATTAATAATAATAATAATCATTATTATTGTTATTATATCAATGTCATATTATAATTATTTATATTATAATTATTGTTATATTATCATTATTATACTATATTATTATATTATTATTGTTCATAATTTGTTGAATGAGTATTTCACAAAGTGCATGCGTGATTCAACGTTTTTACAATTATTTTTATTTGATTAAGTAATCTCGCTGTAATGTGCGGGTCTTAAAAACTAGTTATTATGTATATTTATATTATTATTTATATTATTTATTACTTATTATTATTTAATAATGATATTATTAATTAGGAAATAATTATAATAATAATATTATTAGTAGTAAATAATAATAATATAATAATAATATTAGTAGTAAATAATAATAAGTAAATAATAATAATATTATTATTTACTATTTATTACTACTACTAATAATAATAATAATAATAATAATAATAATAATAAAGTGAAGAATCATTTCATTCCTATATGTAACCAAACATGACAATGAAATGGTAATGATCAATTTCATTCATTTGTCCATTCCACTACCACATCCATTCCATTCATTCTTTCATTCCAGTACCACAAATCAAACAGACCCTTAAAGTTATCACGGGTTTGAGACGAGTGGGTATTAGGTGAGTAATATGTAACAGGTGCATGATAAGTATGAGACTAGGTGTGAAACATGATTTTATAATCAGGTATAAGACTGAAATTATCTAAAAACATGTCTCAAATACCATGAACTAAGAATATATATTTAACCCGGGCCATTCTAATTAGTGGGCCAACTCGCTTTGTATCATTGTAACTGTTTTTCGGTCCCAGAAATACCTCTTGTATTCATTTTATTTTTACAAACTTGCTTAATCGGATTATTTATAAGTCAAATAACTTGTTTTGTATACAGTAGTTGTTTCCGTAATTTTCAAAACCAGACGGGATATCAAACCAACCGGTCCAATTCGGTCGTGAAAGCGTTGGTTATTTTAAAAACAATGAGCAAATAACCTATTTTGGTAAAACAATAAACATTTTCACATTTTTTCATGTACCATTTATGTGTCATTTTCCTGCCCGGTAAATTGGTTTAGTTGGGCTGGGCCAATATCAATTATGCATGCCCATATATCATTACTTTTAGCCCAATACTTTAGTTTGCCTACCTTGACCTAGAGGTGTACAAAACCGGTTATTTTTTGTCAAACCGAATTAGTTTGGTCAAATCATGGAAAAAAAGCGGTTCGGTTTGAAAACCAGTTTAGGAGCATGAAAGGTCGAACTGGTCCAAATCGATTTGGTTTGGTTTAGAAAGAGATTAATCGGTTTGAAACCGTCGGTTTTTTCTCAAACCGGTCCGGTTTTAAAACCGATTTGGTAATTCGAAAGGGGAACCGGTGACAGAACCGGTGGGCTGGATCGGTTTGGGACCCGGTTTAGTTGTAATCAGTTTTTTTGTCAAAACGGTTCGAGTAGGTTTGCAGTGAACCGGTTTCAAAATCGTAACTTTTTCTATATATAACCAACACAAACGTTTCAAATTATTGAAAAAAGTAATTAAAAAAAGGAATGAAGAAGAAAACATATGGTGCCAACTAGGGTGGCAGTTCCTGACACGATCCTAATCCGACACGAAAAAATACAGGTTTTTGGTTGGCTGACACGATCCGTTTTCTTAAGCAGGTCAACCCCAACCTGACCCGTTTAAAGAGCAGGTCAACCCGAACCCGACCCGTTAAAAAACGGATTGACCTGTTAACCTGCTTAATAGTTCTAAAGAAGTAAATATTTTAATTTTAGAGATAAGAGTTGCAAATTTTTAAAGTTAAATACTTTGATTTCTAATTTTTCATATATCTATTCACCTCTTAAAGTAAAACTAATTTCTTTTCAAACTACTTTTATCTACTCCTCACTTCCAACATTTTTACTTTATTAGTACTAAATGTTGATTTTATAATTATTATCATTCGTTTGTTCTTGTCTTGAGTTAATTAAATATGTAAACCAAGTTCATAAATACAATTAAACATATCAAAAATTACTAACATCTTTTATATGAATAAGAATAATTAATTGTTTAAATTGTTACTAAGTCCCTATGCATTATTCATATTCATAAATAAACGTAAAGTGGGTTTACCCGAAACACAACCCGAACACTACACGGATTTAAATGGGTTGGCACGACCCGACACGAATATATATATGGGCTCGGTTAGGGTTGAAGAATCTCAATATGCCAACCTGTCAACCTGAAATCTATCAACCCGACACGATTGACACCTGATGGGCGACCCGTAGGAAAGCAACTAAGTGATATAAAAGATATAATTACTCTTACGGGATTAAGTTAATTCCATGGAATTAGTTGACTACGGTTGCTCGTGTGTTTCCAGGTTTAAGGAGCTAGAGAGCGGTGTTACGAGAACACGGGCGAAAACGTTGAAGGAAACAGAGCTGGAACGCAAGAGATACGAAGAAATCAAGTCGCGGAAATGAGCTCCACCGTGGCCCACGGTCTGAACCGTGGGCCACGGTCCACCTGGTGCAAAAACTCCAGAGTCCACCGTACCGTGGAGAAGAAGGAAACCGTGGAGGCGACCGTGGCCCACGGTCTACACCGTGGCCCACGGTCGTGCTGGTAGACCTGTTGACTTTTGGTCAACCGTGGACCACGGTTAACACCATGGCCCATGGTCCTGGGCGGAGACAAAGTTGCATGTATTTTAATAGGCCGTTTGGGAGTGTCTTTTGGACTACTTTTTCACCTTGGCCGGCCTAGAGGCGATTTTGGAGAACAAAAACATTATTTTGGGTCTTGTATTGATTTGTTTAATCTCTTGGATTGTGAGAAACAAGTTACTTGATGCAAAGATGATCTCCCGAACCATGAGTGGCTAGTTACTTCGGTATTTCTCTCGGGATGTAAGGTTATTTGCAAAACACTTTTGTTTCTTGTTCTTGAACTTGGATTGATTATCTAAATGCTATGTTAGTATGATCTTGTGCTTGTGTGATTGTTTGTAGCTTGTCCATATTGTTTCCATCTAGCTTTTAGCCATATGTTCTTGGCGTCGTTGGCAATCGAGATTGAGTGAAAAGAACTAGGGAGAATAGTATTGATTGATTGATTAAGTAGCAACCTCGCATTCTAGAAATCCGAGTACTTAGTGCTTGATTAATCACAACAATTGCATACACACAAAACCGAGATGTTATGGTTTATCCATTGAGCGTTAACAAAAGTGTTGAATAATAACCCGAACCCCGAGAGGAATACTTGTTTAATTATTCGTTTACAACTTTCATTTAGTTTAATTTAGTATTAAAAATCAGATCAAAACCAACTTGGAAATTACTTTGTGTCATTTACATTAATCTTAGTTTAATCGTTAAGCTACTTGGTTAACACATTTTCCACAAACTCTTCGTGTTCGATACCCACTTACTGCTATCTAATTTAGTTGTATTTGGTTTAAGTTTGCGTGAGCCTTCGACCTCACGTCAACACCCCTCGTGCCAACTAGAGGTGCAAGATGAGCGTGCAATGTAGATCGAATTATGTATTAATATTGCTCGAGCTTAAGATGGGTCGTTCATTTTTAGTAGATCACTTAACCTGCAAGCAAGTTAATGATAATTAACCTAAATCAAATTATGTAAGAGGTTGTATGCATTGAAAATAGACTTTTGACAGAGTAATCAGTTTGATCCATTTGAGATAAAACACTAACATATATTTGACCCATTAATTGGTAAACATGTTAGGATAATAATTGCTTAGGTAACATTATCAATATCTCATGCAAAAGGTATGACGTTTTATTAACTAGACTAGCATTAAGTAGCGAATCCAAAAATTTTGGTCATAATGGACCGGGTTGGGTCCGGTCAAGTAAAGACAACTCTATTAAATAGTAAATATTGATTTTTTGAGGGGCTTTAAAACAAAATTACATGAGCTTGCAAGTGTAACGTCTTACACGAATCACAAGTGATACGATCATACAATGGGTTCATATGGAATACCCGATCTCAAATAGCAATGCGTGTTTAAGTAATAATTTCAAGATGGTTAATCTCTTGTGAAGTCTTCAATCATTAGCATATATAGGCGGATTCAAAGTGATGGATGGTGGGCCAGACCCACTATCCAACCTTAATTCATAGTGTCCAGTCCTAATTTGTAGTGTAATAAATGGTCCAATATTCTTGTTTTAGTCTGAACTAGGATAGAGTTCGTGTGATTCACGGGTGGTTAAATAAATACAACAAAAATATTAAATTTAATAATATGTATTATAACATACCTTATGGATTCATAGATAAACAAAATTTTGCAATTTATAAATCTCTAAAACTTCTTTGAATACAACATTGGATAGTAACATGTGTTACACACCGATAGGAAATATTTAAAACGCCATATATATGTATATATAATAAATTTAATGAAATGCAAATGTCATATTTATAATAAAAACAATAATTTTACATGAATTATAAGACATTACATTGTTATTTAATTCAAATTCAAAAACATACAAAGATTAACAGAGATAAATGAAAAATTAAAATATCTTTATAACTAAAAATAACATTGGCATAAATGTTTAATAATTTACTAGTATTAATTATAAGTGAATTAACAAAATATCATTTATAAGTCAAGAAACCTAACACAATTACCACTTCAGTGGAGTTGGTAAGTATCTTTTGTTTGAAACATGAGGTCTTGGGTCCCAGACTTGTATAACATAATAATTTATTTTTCAAAATTTTACAAGGCCTCGCTATCATATGAAGTATTTGAGGAGAAATTGGGTCATTGTTCTAACATGAAAACCGGATAATTGGTTATAACATAACTAAATGGGTCCGTGTCCCATATTGTGTTTAGAAGAGGAGATGATTAAACAGGAAACTACCTACATGGTATCTACGTAACATCCTATGTGAATGCCCTAGAATGATATCGTGGGGAAAACATATTGCTTTAATAGTATAGTTAGATTAGATGTCCACCCTTCAAAACTTATCAAAACGGCATGATTTATTAGTTAAGTTGTATAATTAAACATATTGACTATAACTATGGATAACTTTATTTCGTTCATGTTATATCTTAACTATGCTTAATGAGTCATGTTAACAATCCTGTAAACTTATTAAACTGCATACATTTAATAATGTTAAATGTGCTGTGTTGTGCAAGCCGCTTAGTAAACAAGCATGTGTTAATGTTTAAGAAGAAGACATTTTTAGTTTAGCGTGTCATACGCAGATTCAACAGTCACATTATCATTTAACACTACACGACATGTTTTACCAGCGGTCTCTAACGAAATAAGAACTTTGAATAATATTTTAACTAACTGCATCAAGAGAAGCTAGAAGGACTTCCCCTGGAACCATGCTAAAAAAGGCCTTTCCGACTTGTGACCGAACCATTGGACCCATGACCAAGCTAGCCAATTCCTATACCGACACCATTCAGCGTCACTTTACTCATGCTTTCGGTCATCTTTGAGAGTTTTCTAACTCTAGATATACACACGCATGTTAAAATGACCAAATAACATGCCAATTATAGAAGAACAAACATTGTAGCATGTTGATGTTAAATTCATGAGACCCACCAATACCTTGTAGCATGCAAAATGGGAATTGCACACAGACGGAATCTACCTAATCAGATGCCGGAACATCGGCAATAATTAAAAGTAGATTGTAAATTGCTTCAAAAATTGATAGTTAAGTTAACTTCGTTTCAGTTTTTATGTGTCTAACTCCATAGTTTCTATTGCAAATCAAGGTTCATGGTAGTTTGGATCAAGGGCGTCTCTGAGAATTGCTAAAATTTTTTGGACCAAAGGCAAAAAAAAAAAATTTGGGCCTTAAACAACTAAATTTTTAAATGGGCTTACTCAGTTACGATTTGAAGTGTGTAAAAAAAGTTGTGTCTAAAAATAGGCCTAAAAGAGTTGAGTAATTAGATTTAAACATTTAAAATAGATATCTTTTACATAAAAAGATATAACGAACATATCAAGGAGTTGAGTCCCTCATTCTAGTCTTCTTTTCTCGTTGTGGTTTTCATTTGTTGGTTTAGGCTTCCATTCATTCGTTTGATAAGTGTCGCTTTGTTTACACTAAACTGAGCTAGCACGACTGGTGGGTGTTTGTTTTCACTGAACGTGGATATTAGTGACTCGTGAAATGATTAAGGGGATGAGTCCTTCATTCTAGTCTGGTTTTACTCGTTGTGGTTTCCATTTGTTCGTTTGGGCTTCCATTTGTTCATTTTAATACTGTCGCTTTTGTTTTCAGTGAATTGGGCTAGCAACGACTATTGGACTTTTGTTTTCACTGAATGGGGCTATCAAGGGTTCATGAAATGATTAAGGAGACGAATCCTATATTCAAGTCTTCTTTTACTAGTCGTGGTTTTCATTTGTTCGTTTGAGCTGCCATTTGTTCGTTTGAAAAGTGTAGCTTCTTTTTTCACTAAGCGGGGCTAGAAGCGACTTATGGACTTTTGTTTTCACTGAGCAGGACTATCAGGGAGTCGTGGGATAATCAAGGGGGAGTCACTCATTCTAGTCTTCTTTTGCTCGTTGTGGTTTCCATCTGTTCTTTTAGGCTTCCATTTGTTTGTTTGAAAAATGTCACTCCTGTTTTCACTAAACTGGCTAGCAGCAACTGGTGGACTTTTGTTTTAACTGAACGGCGCTATCAGGGACTCGGGACTCTTGGTATAATCAACGAGGTGAGTCCCTCATTTTAGCCTTCTTATACTCATTGTGGTTTTTATTTATGCATCCGAGCTTCCATTTGTTCCTTTGAAAAGTGTCACTATTGTTTTCACGTAACAGGGCTAGCAGTGGCTCATGAGTTTTTGTTTTCACCGAATGCTATCAGGTTTTTGTTTTCACTGAATGCTATCAGGGACTCATGGGATGATTAAAGAGGTGAGTCCCCCATTCTAGTCTTATTTTACTCATTATGGTTTCCATGTTTTTTCTTCGGGTTTCCATTTGTTCGTTTGATAAGTGTCATTTCTGTTTTCACTGAATCAGGTTAGCAACCGCTGATGGGCTTTTGTTTACACTGAACAGGGCTATCTAGGACTCGTGGGATGATTAAGGAGGTGAGTCTCTCATTCTAGCCATCTTTTTTACTCGTTGTGGTTTCCATTTGTTCGTTTGGGCTTCCATTTGTTCATTTGAAAAGTCTCATTTCGCTTTCACTGAGTCGGGTTAGCCGCGACTAGTGGACTTTTGTTTACACTAAACAGGGCTATCAGGGATTCATGGGATGATTAAGGAGGTGAGTCCCACATTATACTCTTTTTTACTGGCTTTGGTTTCCATATGTTCATTTAGACTTCCATTTGTTCGTTTGAAAAAATTTGCTTATGTTTTCACTGAAAGGGGCTAGCAACGACTTGTGGGCTTTTGTTTTCACTGAGCGGGGCTGTCAGGGACTCATGGAATGATTAAGGAGCCGAGTCTCGCATTCTAGTCTTTTTTTACTCATCGTGGTTTCCGTTTGTTCTTTTGGGTTTTTATTTGTTCGTTTGAAAAGTGTCACTTCTGTTTTCACTAAACTGGGCTAACAACAACTAGCGGACTTTTGTTTTCACTCAACGGGGCTATCAAAGATTCATGGTAGGTGAGTCCCGCGTTCTAGTCTCTTTTTGTTCATTGTGGTTTCCATTTATTCATTTGAGCTTCAATTTGTTCCTTTGGAAAGTGTCACTTCTATTTTCACTTAACCGGATTAGCAATGACTTATGAGCTTTTGTTTTCACTGAATGAGACTATCAGGGACACTTGAGATAATTAAGGATGTAAGTCCCTCATTTTAGTCTTGTTTTATTCGTCGTGGTTTTCATTTGTTCGTTTGGGTTATCATTTGTTCGTTTGAAAAGTGTCGCTTTTATTTTCACTGAATGGGGCTAATAGCGACTGATGGGCTTTTCTTTTCACTGAATGGGGCAATGTAAGACTCGTGTGATAATTAAGGAGATGAATCCCTCATTCTAGTCTTCTTTTACTCGTTTTGGTTTCCATCTGGTCATTTTGGGTTTCATTTGTTCGTTTAAAAAGTGTCGCTTCTGTTTTCATTGAACTGGCTAGCTGGGACTGGTGGGCTTTTGTTTTCACTAAACGGGGCTATCAGGACTCATGGGATGATTAAGAAGGTGAGTCCCTCATTCTAGTCTTCTTTTACTCATTGTGGTTTCCATTTGTTCGTTTGGGCTTCCATTTGTTCGTTTGGAAAGTTTTGCTTCTTTTTTCATTGAACGGGGCTAGCACTGACTAGTGGACTTTGTTTTCACTAAACGGAGATATCAGGGACCGGTGAGATAATCAAGGATTGCTGTCTCTAAGAATCATTAAAAAATTTTAGGCTAAAGGCGAAAAAAAATAGGCCTTAAGTAAAAGGGTTTGTTTGTTAGGCTTAAACAATTAAATTTTTAAATAAGCTTACTTGGTTATGATTTCGTTAACGAACCGTATGGTAACCTGGCAATCTCATAATATGTTTAGTAGCCTGAATCTACATCAACTATTATCCCATAATCTGTTTACATTGTAATCTCCTAATAATAAAGCACAAGCCAAATCTTTATAAGTTTCTTTTGTTGCACATTTTGTTTAAGGATTATTGGCAACACATGCAACTAAACAAAATAAATACGAAATATGGGCATCCAAAAAGCTTGAGCCGGCCCTGCCTTTAGGGATGTTAAAGGCATTAAACAAATCGAGGTAAAATGCAGCTTGTGCCGGGACACTAGGAGATGGGCATTTAAAAAAGTTAAAGAAAAAGAACTAGTGAAAGTTGGATTCGAACCTAAAAACATGTCTTGATTATTTATATATGAGCCGTTTTAACCATAATTTTTAGGTTAAGTTAAAACATTTACATTAAATCATACCAATACCGGGTTTTTTTAGAGTCCCGCTAATAAAGTTACTCGTGTTTAGCAATATATAAACTATAATAACAAGAATAACATTTAACGAATTTTAGCGACATTCCTTCTAACTCCATTGGAGGTGGCGGATGCAGGAGTCATTGCCTTTCTAATCTTGACGACATTCCAAGCAGTGCCGGCAACATGCCCTGCAGTTGCAAGCACGTCGCCTGTTGCTTCCCCGGCACTCTCACCAAACCTGTTTTACACACAGTAAATACCCGACAATGATGTAAACTATCGTGGCAAATTGTATTTTTAAATGTTTTTAATAAAATAAATACAAAAGGTATTAAGTGGGTGTAAACATGTCGAGACGAGCTTGTGAGTTGTGAGTATTTTTTCAATCTCGAGTTTGGCTTGTTCGTTATTTCTCAAGTATTTAGTTATTTTGTTTACAAACATTTATAATTATTTTTTAATATATTTATAGTTATGATTTTTTATATAACATACCATGTAGTACTTTTTATTTTCACAAGAAGTTTAGATATAGTAATAATTATTAATTAATCATATAAGTTTGATAAATTAAAAACTATATATATATATATATATATATATATATATATATATATACATATATATGGGCTCGAGTTCATTAAACTTCGTTGATTCAACCATTAGTGAGTCCCGTTAGAGAGCCTCGTTGCCCCACTCTGGTCAGACTATGTTGTCTTAACCGGGCCCACGCTGGCTTCAAAGTCTGACTTGGGCGTTCCCCCGGGAAACCATATACCGGCTACCACTTGACAGTCGTTATGCCGTCACAAGAGCAGAACTCTCTGGCATAACACACGGTGAGACGAAACCCTAGTGGGCTCGTAATTATATAAATTTTGTAAATTAAAAAGCATATGTGTAAATAAAGTTGAGCTGGCCCAAGCTTGCTAAATCTCAGGTCTATTCAACCGTTAGTGAGTTGATCTAAAGTAGCTCACGAACGGCCCTACGCTGCCCGTTTACGACCTTAGTTTTAATATTTACCTTTCAGAGACCATCCTAGTTGCAGCACCAGAAGTGGCAGTTAAGGCTTGTTTTTGAGCAGCCTCAGCTGCATCCATCACTTTATCTGGATATTAACAAGTACATAACTAGTTAATATGAAAGCGAATCTATTAGCTCGCGTCTCATTTTATCGATACATAGTCAAACTAAAACACCGAGCTAGAAATAATAATAATAAAATAAATAACTAATGAGTTAAACACCATTAACGTATTGGTATAGGTGTTAGGGTCTGTTTCGTAGCCTCTTAATGATTCCATTAAAAGACAATATTTGAATCAGTCAGAGGTAGAGTGTGTTTGGTTACACCTCTTAATGGCTCAAGAAGCCTCGATTGAGTTTCGAAAACATGCTGAATGATTCAGAGGCTACCTCAGACTTGATTGCCAAACAGCCCCTTAGACAACATATTTAAGTGTTCACAAATATTAAAAACAAATGGACAAGGCAAAGAATGAAGGGTTGGCCCAAGCCGGCCCAGTGTATTGGGCATGTCTCAAAAGTTTATTCAGCTTGACCCAAACTCGTTTTAACAAGGTTACCCAACCGGCCAACCCTCAAGCTCTTACTTTGCCATCTATACGAGTTTCTTGATACACTATAAAAGTGTATAAATAGGTCGAATGACACGATTTAAAAATGCCTAAACGTGTTCAACCCAGTTAACTCATTTAACAAGTCAACACGTTACGTTTATAACTCATTTATCAAAACCACGTAGTTTTTGGTTGTTTAAGTTAAACAGTTAAATATATGGACCGTAATTTATGGGTAACATTTTTTTTTATTTCGTGTTAATTAATTATGCCTTTTTATTTCTTAACCATGTTTAGTAAATCGTATCAATAAAGTTAAACGTATTATTCAACCACTTATATCTAATATTGTTAAACGTGATGTGTAGTGTCATTTATACATGTTATTAAACTGGTTAGATTTGATCATGTTATATGCGTCAGGTCATGGAACCAGCTTATTAAACATGTATGTGTTAGTATTTAAAAAAACTAATAGTCATATGACCCGTTTAACACAATACGACACGTTTTACTTGTTATACTTAAAAGTTCGAAAATAATAATAATACTTACTAACTGCATCAAGAGAAGCTAGAAGCACCTCCCCTGGAACCATGCTAAAAAAGGCCTTTCCGGCTTGTGACCGAACCATTGGACCCATGACTGAAGAAACACTAATCGACCCCGGGCAGATTACGGATAATCTGGGGGTTAAATAGATGTTTCCCACGAGGGTCAGATCCAGTAAAGAAGGATGTTCTTCAGATGACCTGCAAAACAAACACCGTGAGCTCGTCACTGAGAAGGGGGGGTTCCTCCTTGTGACCACCCTCCGGCGTGAGAATCAGACTAGATTGCTCTGAATATAAGTGTATATTGAGAGAAATAGCTAGTGAAGGTAAAATACCAGATGATGATACCGTTCCAAGGTGTTGGAGTATTTATAGCCGAAGGTAGGTTTCCAAGCAGGTACAGCCAGCTGTATAATATTCCTGTTCTACCAACTATGGGCTACGCACGTGCCATGCTGGTTGGTGGGTAGGCAGCGGCTGATAGTGACAAGGCCGGCTGTGTACTGTTCCCTTTCCACCAACTGCAGGCCATGTGCGTGCCACGACAAGGGTTGGTGAGTAGGCAGCGGTTAATAGTGACAAACAGTACTAGAGCATGCTCCTCCTCGTACTGTTGTCGGTGAGCTGTCACCCTGTGATTGGTTCATGGGCTGCTTTGGTCAGATCTTGTCTATTTTGTCCATACCTTGGCAGGTATAGTACAAAAGATCTTCCAGAAGCATACGGACTGGCTCATTTGGGCGGGAGTATTCCCGCCTTGCTCATTCCTTCAGGTGACACTGAATTATTGAGTGCCTTGTGCGTGTAGCCTTGCTATTAGTGCAGGTAGCCTTCCCTGATGGCTTGTATCCGCAGCTGCGGGGACAGGCGGGGTACTTCACCATTGGGAAGCTTTCCCTGCGGGGACAGCTGGCGTACTGCGCATAAGGTCTTCATCTCTGAGCATGGTGGGTCCTACGGAACCAATTGGTCCTTGCGCAGACGTCCCTCTTCAAGGTGAGTCTTGCGGGTCCAACTGGGCTCTGCTGGGACCTACCTCTTCAAGTCCCCCCAGTCCAATGTTCTTCTCATGAATTGTTAATAAGTGAGGTGAACTTTGGACTTAAGCAAGGGGTTTTGAAAAGGATTTAGTTTTAAGGTTGTCCGTGGGGATTCTTCCCGCGGTTTCCCTAATGCCACGTGCAGAAATTCCCGACTTTTCTGCTTGATCTTTGGGCATGATGCGGGTAGGTGTGTAACCTCCTCGCAAGTCAGGAGCGTTGAGTTTCACTTGTAGATTCTTCACGAGGTTTTGGTAGTTTTAAACATAGTGATCAATTATGTTAAAGAACCAATTCCTTCCTGGAGCTTTAAACAATCTGGTTCTCAACGTTCCCACTATGCGTGGATGTTATTTCCCTTTCCGCAAGCATGGCCCAGAAGATCCTTCTTGGTTTCGATTCCCTGCGAGTGCTAAGTATGTGAAGGGTTTCACCTTGACACTGTACCCACACTCGTCTTATAGTTAACTTACTTCCAAGGTATTCTTGGCGTCCATTCCCTGCGGGTGCTAAGTATGTGAAGGGTTTTGCCTTGACACTGTACTTGCACCTGTCTTATAGTTACTTGGTTGCCAAGGTAAGGGGTATTTTCCCGCTTATTTTTGAATCTTTTTGAAATTCGAAGAGTTGGTGAAAGGATAAGAACAGTCCAAACTGTTGAAACGTCGTCCGACGGTTTCTCCTGACAGTGTCAGGACGTGCAGGAAGTTATGGCGACGTGACAGTATACGGTCATTCCAGGCGCTTTTTCAGGCGCGTGGGCGCGATTTTTCGGGCGCGTGGCCGCGAAATTAATGGCACGCGTCCTTTCAACAGCTGTTGCCAGCTTGCTCTTTGCCACGTGTCATAGTTACATTGCACCTGCGATTTCTCTCTCTTCCGCATTAAATTCATCGCATTAATTGCGATGAGTATATAAAGGGCGAGAGGGTGCACCTTAGTCCTCACTTTCACTTCTCTCTTCATCTTCTTAAAACGATTTCCGGCGAATACTCACTATTCCGTCGAGCATTCTTCTGAAATCGTTGTTCTGTACATCCAAAACATGTCTTCTTCCCGTGATTTTGAGGCCACTGCCGAGGAGGCTGAGTTGTTCGTCGAGAATCTGACGTCGACGTCCGAAAAGGACGACAAGAGCACTGCCGGCGAGTGCCAGTGCGCTCTTCCTACTGACCTCTACCAGTACATCGTCCGAAAGTTCATGCTCGAGCCTTTCGAGCCTGAGTTTCCGGAGCCTCATCAGACGGTGTACGATGCCCCCAAGGGCAAGATAGGGGTGTACGCTGCATTCTTCGTCTATGGGAATCTGAGGTTCCCATTGACGAAGTTTGTGTACCATGTTCTGGAGAGACATGGTGTACACTTGACGAAGGTACACCCAATGGCGATCGCAAAGATCCGCCATTTCGAGTGGGTGTGCCTCATTATGGGTGTAGAGCCCCATGTCGACCGCCTGATGACCTTCTACTCCTGGAGGTGCATCCAAGGGTGGTACACCCTGGTCAACCGGATCAAGGGTCTGAAGATTTGCGCCACCGAGCGCAGTCTTCGGTCGTGGAAGCGGGAGTTTTTCTTTATCTCCGCTCGCGTCGTCCCCCTTGCGATGACGTTTAAGAATGGGAGAGCACTCCCCTCCCTTCATGCCCTCAACCACCAGGAGGCGGAGTGGTTCGCCAAGATCTCCCGGATCCAGACTCCGGTGTACCGCTTTGCGGAGTCCGGGATGGTGATGCTTGGGATGAGCCGGGTGTGGAAGAAGGCGTCCCAGATTCCCATCGTCCTCGAATACGGTTTGAACTCTGTCCCTTATGGTATGCTCTGTCTTCTTTGTTGATATAGGTTTTTCTTCTAACTGTTTCTCTTTTTGTTTCAGAGGGAAACGACTTGCAGTCTCTCCTGCAGCCGCGGGAGAGTGATGGTCCAGCTCGGATGGGTACTCGTGCTCTGGATGAGAACGAGTTGCTTATCCTTGAGCAGACGGCGGATCGGTTCGTGGAGGTCTACCCGCCATGCCACGAGATCCTGAGCGCCAGGCGGCCAGGTAAAGAACTTTTTAACCCTCGCCCTGTCAATGCTGAAACCTCTACGGGAATTCCTCTAATTTTATCGTCTTCTGATGAGGAATCCGCATATGGTTCTTTATTGGCGAGGAAGAAGAAGGCTGCCGGCGGGAAGGGGAAGGCGAAGGTTGCCTCCGCTGCCAATCCGGTGAATCGGTCCGAGTCGAAGACCGAGAGTGAAGAGGTGGCGGGGAACCCCGGTGGTGTTAAGACCACTGCTCCGGAGGTTGAAACGGCTGTCACCTCCGAGCAGCCCAGGACGACGATGGTAACCGGTACGAAGAGGCCGGCTCCATCGGGTTCGTCCCCGCCTGTTCGCTCCTTCAGGCTCAAAAAGACCCGTAAGTGTTCATAATTTTAACTTCTTATCTTTCCGCTATTATACTTATTTATCTTGTCTTCGTGCAGGCGTGGATGCTAAGGCATTCCAAAGTGGAGCGGGAGGGAGCAGCTCTGGACCCATGAAGGTAGGTTTGGTCAACCTACCCGAGGCGATGACCCAGGCGGCTACGCCTGCTTGCAGTACCGGTTCGGTTGCTCATCCCGTTGAGCCAACTGTTCCAGCTGTAACCTTATCCCCGCCGGCTGTCAGTGCCATTTTCACCGAATCCATCACTGAGCCGGCGGTGATATCTCTTGCGGGTTCTTCCGCAGCCGCGGCCACGGTTGTGAGTTCACCTCCGTTGGTTTCGGCCGCGGCAGCCTCCACCACGTCTCCTCCGGCGCCTGCGACTACGGCCGGTTCTTCAGGTATGTTTGGGGTTGGGGCGTCTAGCCAATCCTTGCCTCCTTCCCGTCTCCTTGACCTTTTGGATGGTATCTCTTAGGTTCAGGTGATGGGTTTGGTGGCTATCGGCCTGTTGTCGACCCTACAGGTGCGTAGGGTTATTTTGGCCTATATCCCTTTCATCATTTCTTTTCCTTAACTGTTTTTTGTTTTATTGCAGTTCGTGATTCCAACGAGGTGTACGCTCCTCGGTGGAGGATCCGCCGGGGAACGACTCTCCGGACTGCTGAAGACTGCGTTGAATGGGCGCGTCACGCCGCCCGAAGCGGTGCGCTGGGGGAGGCCATGGCCAGCTACTAGGAGGGTAGGCTGTCCAACGAGCTTCGAATCCTTCTCGCCCGGATGCAGCCGCGCGTCGAGCTACTTTGTCGTGAAAACGACAAGTTGAAGACGGCGCGTAGCCTTGAAGTGGCTCAGGCGCGGGCCATCCGGGAAGAGAATGCGAAGCTTGCCGCCGTTGCCGCGGAAAAGGAGAAGGCCTTCAAGGCCCTTGAGGTTGACGTTCAGGCTCGTCTGGAGACCCGTTCCAAGGCTGCCCAAGCTGTTAACGAACAGCTTCGGTTGGCTAAGGAAACTGCAAGGAACACAACCGAGAGGGCCACCAAGGCTGAAGCTGCTGCTGAGCCTCTACGCATCGAGAATGAGGAACTTAAAGCCAAATTAGAGAGGCTCCAGCAGGCTCATGATGCCTTGGCCATGGAAGATGCCAAGAAGCTCCAAGAGATCTTGGACCAGAGGGGGGTGCTTGACCATACTGAGCGTAAGCTAAAGGGCGTCGAAGAGGCTGCAGCCAAAGATGTGTTGCTTGCCAACCTCACAAATAACGAAGCCGAACGAGCCCGTAATGAAGCTCAAGCTGCCCTCCAGGAGGCTCTGGTTGCCAAGGAATGGCTTCTTCGAGAAGCGTTGTCGCAGGTATGCGCAGCTTCCTAACTTCTAACTTTACGTTTTTCCTTACTCTTGAGTTTGACAAACTTCTGTTTTGTAGGTTGTGCATCGGGTGTTCACGAACACGTCATATGACGATGCGATGAGCGCAGCCCTCAACGCTTCTCATGAGGATGGGGAAAAGGCTGGCTTCCTGCTTGGTCTATGGTTTGTTGAACAAGGCATCCCGCCTTCCAACTTCCCTCTTTACAATGTGGATACTAAAGCTGCGTATGACCAAGCAGTGAATCAGTATGCTGCCTTCCCGCATCCGGTGGTGGAGAAGGTGAACGAGATTGCTGCTGCTGATGATGGGCTAGCTATCCTTAAAGCTTTCCTTGAACCGCCACACTCTACTGATGGTGCGGGTCCAAGTGGAAGTGGTCCTGAAGCTTGATCCTTAAGATCCCTTTCCACCATTAGAGTAGATTTTTATTTTTGTATAGCTTCTTTTGTATGCGGGTATGTACCCAGCAATCTTTGTAATATTTGAATTTCGATGGAATAAAGATTATTTGCTAATGCCTTGCCTTGTTTATTTCACGCATATTTTGATTTAACTTAGCAATTTCTTTAGTACTTAGATAAGTTAAATTTTCAACGTGGCATGTAATAAGTTAAAAGTTTTGCTTCCTTTTTCGTGATTGTGCAGATAAGACCGTCACTTGCACTTAGGATGGCCAAACTTTACCTATATCTGACCTGCGTTGAAGTTTTCCTCATCTTTTTCCTTTGAAATTTTCTAAGTGTTTTGAATAAGTTAACCTTTTGTTGCGCGGTTGCCAATAGGTCAATGTTCAGTTTCCTTTATCATGATTGTGCGGGTAGGACCGTCACTTTCATTTATTGGGATGACTAAACTTTACCTATAGCTGACCTGCGTGAAGGTTTTCCTTAGAAATTTTTACCGTTTTGTGTTTATGCGGATTTTGCCGCCTTCCACACGCAACGACTTACTTCTTCCCATATTTATGCGGTGAACACCGGCACATCAGCGTGGGAAGTTCATACGTATAAAGGTAAGGCTATCAACACAATGTGAAAGGAGAATCATTTCCATTAGAAGTGGCTCTAGGCCTTTTCTTTACAAGTTTGGAATTGGTCTACATGTAACATTTGCGTAATTGAGCTCCGTTCCATGTTCTTGGGATAGGAGTGCCATCGAGCCTTTCGAGCCGGTATGCGCCTTTTCCCAAAACTTCTTTGATAATGTATGGTCATTCCCAGACCGGTGCCAGTTTTCCTGGGCGCTCCTGGTTTGAAGCCTCGTTGTTACGCAATATGTAGTCTCCTACATTGAAGTTGCAGAGTTTTACCCGCGTGTTGTAGTACTTTTGCATTTGTCGCTTGTAGTTTTCTTCACGCGCTGCGGCTAAGTCTCTGCGTTCCTCGGTTAGCATAAGGTCTAACCGTCTTTCTGCATCATTGTCTTCTGGCTGAATCAAGACCCTTGGTGAGGGTAAACCAATTTCGACTGGGACCATGGCTTCAGTGCCATAAGTGAGGCTGAACGGGGTTTCTCCTGTACAGGCCTTTTTCAGCGTTCTGTTTGCCCAAATGACGTGTGGAACTTCGTCTACCCAGCCGGATCTGTGTTCCAGGAGTCTTTTCTTTATGCCTTCGACGATGCTTTTATTTGCTCTTTCCACCTCACCATTACCTTGCGGGTGTGCCACTGAGGTAAAGGTGTGGGTGATTTGAAGTTCTTCTAGCCATTTTTATAGCTTCTTGTCAGCAAAGTTGGTGCCGTTATCACTCACCAAAGTCTGTGGAAGTCCAAAACGACAAATAATAAATTCCCAAATAAATTTTTTAATATGTTTTGCGGTTGTTTGGGCTAAGGGTTTTGCTTCTATCCACTTGGTGAAGTAGTCGATGGCTACTACTAGGAACTGGACGTTTCCTGCTGCTGTAGGAAATGGGCCTGTCACATCGATGGCCCACTTCTGAAATGGCCATGAAGAGGTGACTGGAACAAGTTCATTCTTCGGGCGATGCGTGTTGGGTGCGTAGAGCTGGCAAGACCTACACTTTCTGATGTATGCCAGCGCATCCATATGCATCCCCAGCCAAAAGTATCCCGCATTGTTTAGTTTAGCTACAACAGCGCGTGGACCTGCGTGTACTCCACAGATGCCTTCGTGTACTTCCCTTAGGAGGTAGTCAGCATCCTGGTTGTCCATGCATCTTAAGAGTGGGCCAAGAAAGTTACGTCTGTAAAGGATGTCATCAATGAGCTGATAGTTTAATGCTTTACAACGTATTTTTCTTGCCTGTGTTTTTGACTCTGGTAGTATACCCGCTGCAAGGTATTTTATTATTGGTGTCATCCACGTTTCTGTGCTGGTTTGGATGACACAAATTTCCTTGTGCGGGACTGATGGTGCTTCGAGGAGTTCAATGCGGATGTCCTTTCCCAAATGGGTGAAGGCTAATGATGCAAGCTTGCTTAACGCATCCGCGGATTTTTTTTCGCTACGCTTGACGTGTATGACTTTACAATCATTAAAATCGCGCATAAGGGTTTTTGCTTGTGCGAGGTACAGGGCCATTGTGTCGTTCACGGCCGTGTACGTTCCATTTATCTAATTGGCTACTAACATGGAATCTACATGGGCTTCCAAGTTTTTCACTCCCATTTTACGCGCAATTCTCAGCCCTGCCAAGAATGCTTCGTACTCGGCTTCGTTATTCGTACTTGGAAAGTCCAGTCGAATAGCGTAAGAGTATTCTTGGCCTGCTGGGTTGGTTAATTTCAACCATGCGCCTGAACCCTCGTTGCTGGCTGCTCCATCAGTGTAGAGTCGCCAGACATCATTGATCTCCTGTGCAGGGGAGGGTTGAGCCTCCTCCTGGCACTCTTTCTCCCGCGAAGCGGGGACTTCAGCAATAAAGTCGACCAGGACCTGGCCTTTCATAGCTGGTCTTGGCTTGTACTTTATCGCATATTCCCCCAACTCAATTGCCCATTTGGCTAGACGTCCCGATAATTCGGGTTTGCCTAAAACGTTTGCTAGTTTGAAGTTGGTGAGAATGGTGATTGGGTGACCCTGGAAATATCGTCTCAGTCTGCGTGAAGCTTGTACAAGTGCTAAGACTAATTTTTCCAGGGTGGAGTACCGGGTTTCTACGTCTGTTAGGACACGGCTAACATAGTAGATTGGCATCTGGATGCCTTTCCGCTCTGCTAGCAGGACCGCTCCGGTTGCTCTATCTGTGGCGGAAAGGTATAGGATTAATTCCTCCCCCGCTTCTGGTGCTGTGAGCGTTGGGAGTTCAATCAAGCGTGACCGAATCTCCTGAAAAGCTGCTTCCGCTTCTGGTGTCCAGCGGAATTGCGTTTTCTTTAAACAGTTCCTCAATGTTGACACGAAAGGAAATGACTTATCCGCATGGTTTGCCAAAAAGCGGTTAAGTGCAACTAGTCGTCCATTCAGTGTCTGAGCTTGCTTGATGGTAGTAGGTGATTCCATTTTGATAATGGCTTCGACCTTTTCAGGGTTCGCTCTGAAGCCATCTTTAGTGACGATGACCCCTAAGAACTTCCCTTCTTCCATCCCAAAGGAACACTTGCTCGGGTTGAGCTTCATGTTTATCTTCCTGAGCGTGTTGAAAGTTTCTTCGATGTCTTTCAACATTGCTTCTGCGTCAGGGCTTTTGATGACCAAGTCATCCATGTAGACTTCCAAGTTCCTCCCAATTTGGGTAATGAACTCTTGTCCATCAGGCGTTGATATGTGGACCCGGCATTCTTAAGTCCGAATGGCATCATTTGATAACAAAATGTGCCATCGGGCGTCCGAAATGCGGTTTTGTCCTGATTATCTACAGCCATGTGGATTTGATGATACCCCTTATACGCATCCAGGAAGCATTTAAGGCGAAACGGTACTAACGAATCTACCTTAGTATCAATTTCGGGTAACGGATAACAATCTTTGGGGCATGCTTTGTTTAAGTCTTTGAAATCTATGTACATGCGCCATTGTTTGTTATTCTTCGGTTCCATAACGGGATTTGCAACCCATGTTTGATATCTGCTAACGCGTACGATGCCCGCGTCAAGGAGTTCCTTGACTTGGGTTCTACACGCGTTAGCTTGTTCCGCCCCCATTACTCTGCGCTTTTGTATGACTGGCGTAAAAGCCGGGTCACCCTTCAGCTTATGCTCTGCCTTACTTCGAGGTACACCAGTCATGTCAGCTGGTGTCCATGCGAAGATATCAGCGTTTTTCAGTAGTAAGCGTTTGAGTAAGGTGCGCGTGGGATCAATGACTGTTGGGCCAATGGTAACGGCCTGGTCCGGGTATTTGCCATTGAAGGCCGTTCTTCCGGTTCGGTGATGGTTGGTTTAGCCATCTTTGTTTTATGTTTAGATGAGACAGATGCGATGCATACCTGGGGAATGCCGGTGATCATCGCTACACCCTCAGTTGTTGGCCATCCCATCATGCCGTGGACTGAAGATACCACGGCGTTGAATCTTGCCATCCCGTCTCTCCCAAAGAGAATGTCGTATGTGTGGTGTGGCTTCCTCATTACGACAAAGTCCACATCTTCTGTGCGGGAGTGTTTCCCGTCCGAGAGAGTGACGGGGAAAGATAGGATACCCAGGGGGGTGTTTGTACTGCCGTCGAACCCTTCCATCGAGGCGCAGACCGTTTCCAGGCGTTCCTTGTCTTCGTCATCTAGCTTGTCAAAGAACTGCCTGTACATCACCGTTGACGAGGCGCCGTTGTCAGCAAGAGTGGGTGAAGTGATGTAGTGCCCCAGCTGGCTTTTGATGACGATAGGGCCTTCTTTGCTGGGTCCTCCTGGCACTCGCGGGAAGCGCACTTCAGCTTCCTTCCACGCGCATGGTTCTGTCGCTCGTCTTTTTCTTCCTGTGATGTTAGTATGAACCATGTGGATGCTGATGTCAACGGGCTTTCGTCCATTGCCTTTGTACCGTTTCTCATTCCTCCCTCCATTCTTGATTGATGCCACAAGGTGTGCAAGTCTTCCATCCTTGACGAATGTTTCAACTATATCCTTCAAGGATGTACACTCCTCTGTACTGTGACCCTTTGTCCCGTGGAAGTCACAGAATTTGCTCTGATCCGCATTAGGTCGTTGCCAGATCATTGGAGCTTTTGGCCATGGGAGTTTTTCGGTGGCAAATATCTCCGTGACGCTTTTGGTGAGTGGCGTCCACTGGTGCTTTCGGCTTGAATGGTGCGTGTTATCCCTTCCGCCAACAAGAGGGCGAGAGCTGGATGAGGTGTCAAAGTTTACCCTTTGCCAAATACCTAGCTTCCTCTTTTTGTTCTGCCGAGCGATCCGAACATTGTTTTCTCTGGTCCTCTGCGTGTAGAGATGTGTACTTTGGGGAAGGTCCCTACCCAGTTGATTCTCTGTCTCGGCAAAGCGCTTGGCCGCCGTCATGATGGCATCCCATGTGGATGGCATGTCGTCCTTACCCGTCAACGTGCGGATAAGCTCTGGGTATTCGGCACCCTGGATGAAAGCGGCGCGAACAAGATCTTCACTTATGTCGCCCAGACTCAGCTTTTTGGAGTTGAAGCGAGTGATGAAGTCTAGTAAAGATTCATCCTCCTCTCTGACGCAGTTGAGGATCGTCCACTGTTCTTCAGTATATTTCCTCTGTTGACTGAAGTGTTGGCTGAACTTGTGCTGAAAGTCCGCCCAATCATAGATGTGGTGGACTGGTAAACGATCTAACCACGCCCTGGCCGCTCCAACCAGCGTCATCTGGAACATATAACACACGTGGGTTCCGTCCAGCTGCTGACGGTTGCCCCGCTATGAATCTGTTCAAGTGATCATCAGGGTCGGACATACCATCATAGGTGCCGATGTTGGACATCTGTTTGGCACTTTTCGGGGCGATTGCTTCCGCAATGTCCCTTGCAAACTTGGACTTTCCCGCATTTGCAGCAGTTGGTCTAAAGGTTTTGGAGAAGTCACGTGGATTTCCTCCCGCGTTCCTTGGTTTGAAGGTTTCTCCAAAATTCCTTTTTGGTTGGAAGTCCGTTTCCTTACGCTTCCCTTTCGCCCTGTGACGAGGGTTTGCGTCGGTGTCGTATTCCTCCCGATCATCGTCCGAGTACTCGCACTCACTGTTCATGTTGAGCTGTTGTCGAGTACTTCCGAATTCGTCAGCCTGTTGGAGTGAACGTAAACGTTCATCCAACTCAGCTTGGAACTCTTTCTGACGTGCTTCGGCCCACGCCTTAACTTGATCGAGTGTTTGGCGAGGGAGCGTCGTCTGTTTATCCAACTGGGCATCAGTGAACCCCAGTGAAATATTGTTTACTGCACTTGCCCCGGCTTGGGTAACCGGGGTAGTGTTCGTAAAATTTGTATAACCGCCGGTGTTCCTCTCAGTGGCTGGGGTTGTGGTTACCGGGGTTTCCTGGTCACTTACTGGCCTTGGGACCGGAGTAACGTTAACCATTTCTTCAGAAATTTTGAAAAAACTGAGAATTAGTTCTAGCTTTTATGCATGGATGGCGCCAATGAAGAAACACTAATCGACCCCGGGCAGATTACGGATAATCTGGGGGTTAAATAGATGTTTCCCACGAGGGTCAGGTCCGGTAAAGAAGGATGTTCTTCAGATGACCTGCAAAACAAACACCGTGAGCTCGTCACTGAGAAGGGGGGGGTTCCTCCTTGTGACCACCCTCCGGCGTGAGAATCAGACTAGATTGCTCTGAATATAAGTGTATATTGAGAGAAATAGCTAGTGAAGGTAAAATACCAGATGATGATACCGTTCCAAGGTGTTGGAGTATTTATAGCCGAAGGTAGGTTTCCAAGCAGGTACAGCCAGCTGTATAATATTCCTGTTCTACCAACTATGGGCTACGCCCGTGCCATGCTGGTTGGTGGGTAGGCAGCGGCTGATAGTGACAAGGCCGGCTGTGTACTGTTCTATTTCCACCAACTGCAGGCTATGTGCATGCCACGACAAGGGTTGGTGAGTAGGCAGCGGTTAATAGTGACAAACAGTACTAGAGCATGCTCCTCCTCGTACTGTTGTCGGTGAGCTGTCACCCTGTGATTGGTTCATGGGCTGCTTTGGTCAGATCTTGTCTATTTTGTCCATACCTTAGCAGGTATAGTACAAAAGATCTTCCAGAAGCATACGGACTGGCTCATTTGGGCGGGAGTATTCCCGCCTTGCTCATTCCTTCAGGTGACACTGAATTATTGAGTGCCTTGTGCGTGTAGCCTTGCTATTAGTGCGGGTAGCCTTCCCTGATGGCTTGTATCCGCAGCTGCGGGGACAGGCGGGGTACTTCACCATTGGGAAGCTTTCCCTGCGGGGACAGCTGGCGTACTGCGCGTAAGGTCTTCATCTCTGAGCATGGTGGGTCCTGCGGAACCAGTTGGTCCTTTCGCAGACGTCCCTCTTCAAGGTGAGTCTTGCGGGTCCAACTGGGCTCTGCTGGGACCTACCTCTTCAATGACCGACCCAGTTGCTATACCAACACCATTCAACATCGCTTTACTCATGCTTTCGGTCATCTTCGAAAGCTTTCTTACACTAGAAATAAACCCGCACGTAATTTAAATGACCAAATAATATATACCAATATACAAGAACAAACATAAAAAAGTAAAAAATAATAATAAAAACCGCGGTTTATGGCACCTTTTTAAGCTTTTATTGATCCCATTCTCCTTTCTTGAACCATTGATTTTGTTGTTCTCATTACTAGTGGTTCTTGAGATGCCATTCTTTTCATCCATTGCTTGGTTTAAGATCATATTACCTCCCTTTTGCACCTGTTTTCGGTCCGTTAATATTAAGAAGATCTAATGATCAGACAAGGCCGGCCATGAGCGAAGGCAAAGTGGTCGACGGACCTAAGCCCGACTACCTTGTAGGCCCGAAATTTTTAAAAAATATATGTATTTTTAATGTTTTAATCCAATTCCTCAACTCATTTAAGTCTATTTTTATAAACAAAAACTTTTTACACAACTCAAATCATAACGATGTAAGCCCATTACTAAAATTTAATTGTTTAAACCAAAAAAAAAAGACACCTTTTTACTTAAGGCCTAACCCAAAAAAAATTAATGATTCTCGGGGACGACCTTGTGATCAGATATTAAAATCGGCTACTCAATACTTCCAATATCAAGTTTTGATCACCTTACTTCACAGGTTATGCATGGATTCTACTATGTCTATTCATAGCCTGTAAAATTTATTATAGTGTTGTGTTATACCCATGCATAACAAAACTTTAATTAATTTGCATGTCCTAACCCTACCTGACCCGTTTTGGTTCATACTAGGTATATGGTCTTAAATTATAGTTTAAATTGATTTGTTAAATGATTAGATCATTATGTTAGTTACGTTATATATAAATAAGTGGTGTCAACTCACAATGAGACAGGTATTGATAGTTTCAGACTTTCAGTCTCATATCTTATTGTAAAATTGTGTTCCATAACTGGAACGTTGCCCAATAGGTATGTGTCGGTTTCACGCCTAGCCTTAACCGAACAAATTAACAAAGCTGTTTTTTTTTGTTGTCCCACATTTTTGGGTAAGTAAACTTTTGAAGAAAATTTTTGCTTTAGTGGTTAATCAAACTGAATTAACTGCCAATAACAGATCGGTTAGGTTTTTCATATAACACTTCAATAACCGAGCCGATCCATGCTCACCCTTACCATGTTATCACCTCTACGTATGTCGTGTTTGAAACCAATAATATCGATACGAAAACAAACCTTGTTTGTATATGCGTTACTACATATAAAGATCCCTTTTAACAATCTGGCCAGTTCCTTCAGCAATAGCCTTTGTAATAACATTATTATAAGCTTCAATCTTAGGAGCAAATTCCTTCCAATCAATATCGGTTTTTCTCAAAGACAACGAAATCGAAAAACACGAATGTTCTCTCAAGAACCGATCCAACGACTTGAAATCCCCGTAACGGGTATCTGAAAACGTGACACCGTAACTTAACGGATCGTCATCTTTATCGATGGTCAAAGAGAACAGGTAGTGAAGCGGATCAAGCTTCACTACCGGTTCATCTTTAGTTAACGGCCATTGAAGGTCATCATTAATTTTGATTATGGTTGCTAGTAACGCATCATCGTCGGATAGTTGGATGATCTTGAAGTCTCCCGTGGCGAGTTCTATGGCTTCCCCTTCATCCATTAGATGGACTTTACAACTAGGAATCGATAGAACGGTTTCATGTTTCGCGGTTCGTGGTTGTGGGTAGTTGTTGGTTGTCGTTGATGGCGGCATTGGTGGCGGGGATCGGGGAGGGGAGAGCGTTTTCGGTTTCTTAACTCCACAACAACTCATGTTGTTGTAAGGTTTGCTTGTGGTCCTAATGGTAATGGTGATGTTGAAGGGGAATACTGGAATGTGTTTGTAAGAAGAATTGTAGGGTGTGAAAGGGTAAAATGGTAATTTAGACAAGAGGGAATTAAGGCTTTATTTGATGCTTTTTGACATGAAGCTTTATCATATTCTTGACTTTGGCATATTTGGCTTTCGGCGGAGGGAAGGTGAGTTTAAAATATTACATTTTCGTCGATTAAACACCGCCGTTTATTACAACAGTACAAATCTATAATACCTATCGAACACCAAAAGTGAGACCGAAGATATGGGCATGATTGTGACAAATGTATTTTAGATCATGTTCGGTGGAGGGAAGATGAGTTTAAAATATTTAATTTTCGTCGATTAAACATCACGTTTGTTATAACAGTACAAATCTATAATACTGATCGAAGATCAAAAGTGAGACCGAAGATATAGGCATGTTTGCGACAAATGTATTTTAGATCATGTGTTCAATTACCAGTTTGCCCTTTGCGAAATCAAAGAAAGTGAAAACTTTAAACAAGATTTCTTTGGCATCAAAGTATCAAACCGATATTATTCTCTCATTGTGGTTCGAAAAGGATCAGATTCTTGACTCCATACATGACCTAAAAGTCATGAACTAAAAGAGAATAATTCTAATCCTTTTGTAAAAGAAAAACAAGCGTAACGTTGTAATCGGGGCATCGAGCTCGGGCTGTAAACTCAGGGCCGGTCGTTCAACGGTTCAAAGCGGGCAACTTTTATCTGCTAGTCAAGAAATGCCAAGTTGGGTCGGGTCAACCCAACAATACTAAATTTGTTCATTGTAAACGATTACAATAACTATATTAGTTAACCTTATGATACTATGAACTATATTATTTAACCATATGATACATATAAACGGGCCAGAACGTGGCCCGGTACAACTAAAAGAAAGAATAAATACTGAAAATATCTGGCACTTGTCGAATCGAAAAATGGGTCATACAATCTGTTCAAAACGCAACAGTAGTTCCTTTAAATTACACAACAATCAAATTTACAGCTTACAAAACCGAAAACCAGACATAAATGTGACTACAGCTAACGCTGAAGAATCAATCAATTGAATTGAAATTTTTTTTTTAATTGACATGAAAGAATGGCTACTTAATGAACCGAATCAAACCATAAATCGGGATGGATGGATGAATTACATTACCTGGTTATATTTTTGGACCGAAAACCAGATAATATTTTGACGACAAGCAATTTGAGAAAGATCAGGTTCGTTTTCTACACATCATATTTCTTTGGTTGTCTCCAGTTGGCTAAACTTCTTGATAACGAACCGAGAATCGAGATTTTGCTTTGGGCTTTTCGACCGTATAGACGCTTGGCTGCCAAATCTGAAAACTTCTTACCCTTCTCCATTGTTCGGTCAATCTGATGATAAAAAAATATTTTAATTGTAAATTAAAGAATAATCGAGATTGAAAGCCGACCAGGTAATGGTCATAAGTCCAATAGAGGACCCGCTTGTTCAGAAGAGTTTGACCCGTTGACTTGTTTCGTTTTCAGAATTCTTTTTAAATACAAGCAGGTCAACAGGTTAGCTATATAAGAATATTTATATAATTATATTTACCTATCTAACTAATTTTTAGTTTGTGTATAAAGGCTTGCATATAGAGAGATCGTTAAAAATCAATGGGAGTATAGCTTATTGCACCTTAAAATTATAGAAATGTAGCGTTTCTTATCTACTTAATCTCGTTTCAGTTTTGTAATTCTTTAATAAATATTAAAATGAAAAGAAGTCAACAGGTCAAATGGAGTAAAGATAAATTAATAAAAACAAGTTTAACCACCAAATGGGGTCATATGGGTATTACGTACTAGATTAAGACTAAGAGACGATTAAGTTAATCGGGCCACATTGTTTATTCCGGTTAGGGCTGGTTTTTTCAAGTTTTGGACCAGCCCGGAAGACCAGGATTTCTCATCAGCTTAGACCAAGAACTATACCACCGGGTCAACAGTTCGTTCGATCTAGATCGGTTTATGCGCACCCTTAATCTATGGCACTATGCTATGAACATTTTGAAGTTTTCAAAAAATGAAAAAAAAAATAGTAAAGACGGTTGGTTTATATGAATGTGACTATTTCAATAAAACTATTACTAAATTATAAATTTATAATAAATCTCACCTTGTGTATTTTCCCATTCCTTAAATGGTACCGGATACCAGACCAGTTTATAGACTGAGAAAAATGTGAACGGACCGCTGAAATCGGGTATAAGAAGTTATCCACCACCATTGCAACAAAGACCTGCTCATAACCAGTTTGAATGTATCAATTCAAGTTTGACCTTTTTTACGGTGAAAAATTATCCACCGTAATAACAAATAAATTTCAAAACGTGTTTTCATGAATATTATCTTAACAATGGCATCAGCATGTTAATAAGTTAAAGGTGGTGTTTTTTCAAACTGGGTCCAATTGGTCCATTATCCAACCTGAGCCCAACTGGCCCATTACCTGGCCCGCTCATGAGTTGTGAAAACTTACCAGGCCCCAATTGTAAGCACTAAGTGAGAGTGGAGATGCCTCAGGAGACAACATGTTGCATAACCGAACTTCGATTCTTGTTAAATTCCACATTGAAAGAAGTTCAATGGCAGTGCATATCACAAGACATCCAACAAGTCTCAACCCTAATAAAAAAAATCAACAACATAAAATGTAAATGTGTGCGACTCTTTTCATATGATTTATTCATACGAAATATGGACAAATGTAGAATGGTTTGAGTTTTATCTCCAACTAGTCAAATGGTCAAACTAGAAAACGGCTTCAAGAGAAACGAGCCAAATGGGAAGAAATACGTTCAAAATGTTACGTAAACTCAAATAATGATACATAAGGCGGAAAAGAGAGAGAGAGAGTGAGAGAGAGAGCTTACCATTAGGATTGAGAACATCTTCGGCTACATTATACTTGAAATGAAATCTTAATGCTGCTGCAATATGAAACGTAGCCATAACAAATGGGGATACAAATCCCCAAGAAAGATAGCAGTGCACAGAAAATAAACATCGGTTCATTATCCAGTTTATATATGTGGTGTAAGACTCCAAGACAAACGTTTGTTTCCTCAAATAATTCCAGTACCTACACAACATTATAAGACAAAAAATTTAGTAACTTTAGGTTGTTGGTCTTAAATTACTGTTCCCAAATGTGGTAATTTCAACCCATTTACCTCTAATAACATGTAAAGCCAGTAAAAATGAAAAATCAGATAAAAAAGGAAGCGGTATAAAAGAGTCAAAAGTCGCCCAAGTGTTTTCTTAATGCATAACATATCTTGAATCATTTTATTCAAAGAACAAAATATAATTGAAATAATATTATTTTTGTAATCACATTTGGCACACTAGTTACACTTATAACAAATTATATTTTTTGTCGTAAAGTTATATAGCAAAATTAATTTCGTCCTTAAACTAAAGAATTAACAAAATCGTCCTTTATGTATGTATCTTGTCACAGTTTAAATCCTTACCACTAATGGACGTTAGCTTTTCTGTTCAGTCATTTGTACTGCACATGACGGTATTGCGGTCATTTTACTTATTTACTTAAAATATATTTCATTAATATTTTTATTTAATGAAATTTTTAAGTAAATTAGTAAAATAATCAAATTGTATTCATGTGCAATGTACATGGCAAAACTTAACGGAACAAATTAACGCTTGATAATGAAAAGAGCGTAAACTGTGACAAAATATATAAATATAAAAGATGAGTGCTGTTATTTCGTTAGTTTTAAGGACAAAAAGTGAAATTTGCTATATAATTAAGGACGAAAAGTGTAATTCACTCATATACTTATTCACAGCAATACTAAGAATAAAAAGTTTTTCTAGTCAACCAAGCCTGACCCGCTTCAAAAATCTGCCCTTTTTGACCCAGCCCACCCGACCATCCCATTTTGCCACATAGACTATCTACAATCGTTCAACTTTGTATGTTCAGACCGTGAAAATGTAAGATCACTGGCAAGAGGATGAGGGAAAACTGCAACAGGAGGTGATGTGATGAGCCTCTTGTGAGCACCTGAAAAAAGGAAACAAATTAGAGCAGCAGAGAGTAGGTTCTTCCTTAAAATACAAATATAATAAAAAATTAGTAAAAATATTTTTTTTTCTTGAAGACATTAAATATGCCATAAACGGTGGTGCATGTTCATGTTCTTTATTTAACTTTAACCGAACAAACAATCGAATACGAACAATTAAACAGAGTTTTCTTAGTGGTGTTCGCTCATTAAGAAAATAAATGTGTTCATGTTCGTTTGCTAACAGTATAAACGAACGGTTCATGAACGTAACGAACATAAGGAACAAAGCATCACTGAACAGGGATGAACAAACATAAATGAGCATAATTGAGCGAACGGCAACTAATAATGAAAGAGAGCATCAATTTCTTGAGCCTAAAAATAGTAGAGATCTATACTATATTGTATATGGGTAATATTTTATCGTCATAAAACAATACCACATTATAAGATTTAAATGAATATATACACAAGCAAACTTAAAACAAACATAAACTAAGGAACACAAACAAACGTTCATGAACATAAGTGAACGAAAAAAAAACTTGTTAATGTTCATTCCTTTAAATAAATGAACAAAAAAATGATGTTCACTGAATATGCTCGTTTTGTTTACAGGCCTATCTGTAATGTTATACCGTTCAAGAAATGCATAAAACAGAGCCACAACATAACACAAATTTTGCTCAAAAATCTTGGTGACAAAATAATCCATAACAAGAGAAGCAATCAATAAACAAAAATTTAAATAAAAAAATAAAAATTGAAAAAAAAAACAAGATTACCAGATATAGCTGCGAGAGTCATATCATCAGAGTAACCACCATCAGAAAGTTGTGTTACAACACCATGTTTGTCAGTTCTGAAATCATCTGCATGCATCTGCAAATAAGAAAAAAATTACCATAGATGAATAAATAAACAGAGTTTTAATTACATGTTATAACGAGATAAGGTTTCTTGCCATCATGCAGCCTCCCCAAAGAAAAAACGTTCTTCCACCGGTTGCAAATCCCATTGAGCACGGCTGTAAAGAGAACACTGTCACTTACTCGTATCAACAAAAAGATAACTGAACACAAATGGTGAAGTTCAAAAACAAGCGGGTCAAATGAGCCGGATAACAGGTCAAAATGACTAATATTTCTGTCAACATGTCAAAGGGAGTCGAGATTAAAAACAACACACTTTTTGCCCCACGAAATATTTTTATAGATAATTAGTGCATTGGATATGATAAAAGCTATATTGCGTCAATAATAATCTATTTTCTGGTGAGATTAATGGAAAGTTTTATGTATTACAAATACACTTTGAGCTCATTTGACCTTTTTCCTTTGTACCCATTAGATATTAAACATAATCCCAATTGAGCGTTAATAAGTAGATGGATCAATATTGCCATTTTCTAGTAATTGCAAACACATGGCGTAAGAAAGAGCAATATTCCTTTAATATATTTTACCATGTGATATTCATAAATGCAGTAACTTCCCAAGCTTCCAGAAGGTAAATCAAGCTGATAACCAGTTTGAATGAATATCTGCATAATTTAAAGGAACGCAATTAAGACTAGTAGAACTTTGTACACAGAAGACAGAAAATATACAAACTTAAGAACTGAGTACCATCTATCAGTAGATGGGAGGAATGTGCATCAGCATGATTATACCTCGGGGTTCTTTATCATCTCTGCAGTCAGGGCTCCAATTGACCCGGGATGCAGTCTGACGTCGTCATCCAGAAACAATACATATTTGCTGTCTTTATGCATTTTCTCCACACCAACCTGCAATTCAAACCATAGTACAAAATAAGTTGAAAACTGTATTAGGAAAACAGTTCATACTTATGTTAGTCATAGAGTGTGTGTGTGTGTTTCATGCTGATGTGGCAAGAGGTCCAAAATCTTGAAGCAATTCATATCTTTTATTCTAGCCTCAAAAGTTTATAGATAACAAATTTACATACCCATTAACTAACCTATAAAAAGTTTACAATAGAGAATATAGATTAATTAAAACAAATATGATTGTGTTGGTGTGGGGTGGAGTAGCAAGTCAATTTTATAAACCTTTAAAAGGGTCATCAGCAACTAATACTCTGATAGTATTACAGCATTGACCTTTTATGTTGCGTTGACTTTATTGTTGACTTTGAGTTGGTTGTTACTCTGTTTTCCTAAGTTAGAAGTATTTATTAGCTTTTATATGGAGAGGATTGTCTCTCCCATCTAACTTGGCAAAATTACCTTACAAAAATATACTCGTTCTCTCTATTTCACTCACTACAACTAACCTTGATGGTTTTTAAATAGCATGGTTCATGCAAGCAGTCTAGCCTTAAGCAACTTCAAAATTAGGAAATGTTGCAAAGATTAAAGAAAAAAAAAATGAATCCAAAGAGAATTTAGAGCATACCAACTGATTATGAATTTTTTGACTACATGTTGTGGATGGGCCCGCTACAATTAATCTTGCATCAACATCATCCTGCATCCAAGTAAGGAAGAGAATATAAACCGCGCTAGAACTCGTAATTAATTTAAATTGAATATACATTCAATGCAAAGTTGTTTAGAAAATGGAAGTTAAACTCGACCGAGAATCCCATAACTTTATTTCTTAACGGGTAAAACAAATTTGAAGTAAGAAAAATAAGAACATGCTAGTTCTCCAAAATATTTAATACCTTAAAATCTAGAAGTAAACGAGAGACAGCATGATAAGCGGGGTCTTCAGTACTATCCACAACAAATAGAAACTCCAGTGGACCACCATAAAGAGAAGTTAACTGCATGCAGTAATGCAAATTATTAAATGTCAAAAGTATAATAAACAATCGTACATAATAAAATTATGAAAATATGACAAACTTGTAAGTTGCAAGTAAACAATACCAAAAAAATAATCAAAATTGACCTTTATAAATAAAATTAAGATACAACATTAGCAATATTTTATGATAATTTTCTATAGATAAAGGATGAGCTTAATGGAAATTTTGCAGAAACAAAACGTGGCATTTATGTCTAGACATACCTGTTAATGGATATCAGTTAGCATATTATAAACAGATATTAGAACAGAGAATTGGGAGAAATAGACTTATATTTCACACCCTGAACTATAGCATAGATTACATATTTATACTAGATGAAAACTAATATAATACTATACAAGTTGCAACATTATTGGGGGCACTTGCAGAAATAACTTGCTGCTATACTCTATTATCAAAACCTGCAGAGATAACTTGCTACTACACTCTATATCCAAATTAGTCAATTCTTTTTTATATTATATTCTCCAACACTCCCCCTCAAGCTGAGGCATATATGTTAATCATGCCCAGCTTGTTACAAATATAGTTGATTTTGCTTCCGGGTAAGGCTTTGGTGAATACGTTATCTCCACTCCGTATGTGGGGGGTTTTAATTGTTCCATCAAGTTTTTCTCGAGTAAAGTGACAATCACTTTCTATATGCTTGGTTCTTTCATGGAACACTGGATTGTTTGCAATATGAATTGCTGCTTGATTATCGCCCCAAGGTTCATTGGTTGTGCTTGCTTAAACCCAATTTCGCTGAGAAGATTCCGAACCCAGACTAGTTCACAAGTAGTCTGCGCCATAGCTCTATATTCTGATTCTGCACTTGAACGAGATACAACACTTTGTTTCTTGCTTTTCCACGACACTAGATTACCTCCCACAAGAACACAATAGCCGGTGGTAGAGCGCCTGCTTGTTGGGTCACCATTATAATCAGCATCAGTAAATCCTTCTATTGTATGATGACCATTGTTTTGATATAAGATTCCACGACCTGGAGTGCCCTTCAGATATCTAAGAATGTGACACACAGCTTCCCAATGTGAGGTTCTAGGGAACGACATGAACTGGCTAACCACACTTACAGGAAAAGCAATATCTGGCCTAGTAATAGTAAGATAGTTCAACTTGCCAATGATTCTTCTATACTTCTCGGGATTTGCCAGAATATCGCCTTCATCTGCTTTCAACTTTGCATTTGGTATCATTGGCGCATCACAAGTCTTTGCTTCAATCGTTCCAGATTCTTTTAATACATCTAAGCAATATTTTCACTGATTTAAACATATTCCCTTACTGCAACGAGAGACTTCGATCCCTAGAAAGTATTTTAGTGTTCCTAGATCTTTTGTTTGAAACCGTGTTCCAAGGAACCCTTTCAATTTCTTTATACCGATTTCATCATTCCCAGTGATTACTATATCATCTACGTATACCACTAGAAGAATACACCCCGATTTTGAAGATTTAAATAACACTGAGTGGTCATATGAACTTCTCTTTAACCCAAATTCAGTAACCACGGTACTGAACTTTCCAAACCATGCACGCGGAGATTGTTTTAGTCCATACAGAGATTTCTTTAATCTACACACTTTGCCTGACTCCCCTTGAGCAACAAACCCAGGTGGTTGCTCAATATAGACTTCTTCCTTTAAATCTCCGTGTAAGAATGCATTTTTAACGTCAAGCTGATATAATCTCCAGTCATATGTTGCAGCTAAAGAGATGAACAAACGGACAGATGATAGCTTGGCTACAGGAGAAAAAGTTTCTGAATAATCCAAACCATATGTTTGAGCATAGCCTTTTGCTACTAACCGAGCTTTTAATCGTGCGAGAGAACCATCGGGATTAACTTTAACAGTATATACCCATTTGCAGCCAATTGCCCTTTTGTTGACTAGTAAATTTACAAGGGACCAGGTATCATTCCCTTCGAGGGCTTCCATTTCTTCAATCATAGCTTTACGTCAACCAGGGTGATCAAGTGCTTCACTTACAGTTTTGGGAGTCGAAATGGAATCGACTGTTGCCACGAATGCCTGGGAGGGTTGAGATAATTTGTCATATGAGACAAATGAAGCAATGGGGTACGTACATGCACGCTTACCTTTTCGAAGGGCAATTGGAAGAGCAGTATCAGGTTCGATTTCAAAAGATTCATTTGGTAAATCTGTTGGCGAATCAGTTGGTTTGGGATCAGAATCAGATATTGATTTGTTTCGCCTTTGATATACTTGAATAACAGGTTGGTTGGGTTTGGAAGGCTGTTGTAAGACAGCTGGCTGCTCGACACTTTGGGAATGGACAGACTCGAATGTTTGGGGCTGAACAGATGTTGGTTGGACAAACTCAGGTGTTTGAGACTGAGCAGATTCTGATTGGGCAGACTTGGATGTTTGGGAGTGAGCAGACTCTGGTTGGGCAGGACTATTAATTGGTTGAGATGGTGGCAACACAGTTTGAGGATAGGATAGAAAATTGTCATCAATGAGAATAGCATCTTCCTTGGATGGATGACTATGTGGTATGGTAAAGAAAGGAACATTTTCATGAAACGTTACATCCCGAGATACTAGGTATCGCTGAAGAGCAGGAGAAAAGCATTTGTAACCTTTTTGTAAACGACTATAGCCAACAAAGACACATCTAAGGGATTTTGGATCTAATTTGGTGAGATATGGACGGGTATCCCGAACATAACAAGTGCTTCCGAATATCTTAGGAGGAACGAGATACAAAGGTTTTGTAGGAAACAGGGCAGAGTATGGAATATCCTCATTGAGAACGACTGATGGCATGCGATTTATAAGAAAGCATGTCGTGGAGACAGCATCTGCCCAAAATGATTTTGGAACATTCATTTGAAATAACAGAGCTCTAGTTACTTCAAGGAGGTGTCTGTTTTTACGTTCAGCCACTCCGTTTTGGGCAGGTGTATCGACACATGAGGTTTCATGAAGTATCCCATTTCGCAAGAAATAAGATTGAAATGGTTCCGATAGATATTCTTTAGCATTGTCGCTTCGTAATGTACGAATTGATGCATTAAACTGTGTTTTAACTTCAGCATGTAAGTTGCAAAAATGGAAAAATACTTCAGAGTGATATTTCATAACATATATCCCGGTTACACGAGAATAGTCAACAAACGTTACAAAATACTTGAAACCTAGTTTAGAAGTAATAGGACAAGGACCCCAAACATCAGAATGGACCAACTCGAAAGAGGACGTAGCCCGCTTATTGACTCGAGGACTTAGAGGTACACGTTGGTGTTTAGCAAACTGACATGACTCACATTGCAAAGATGACAAACTAGAAAACTGGGGACATAATGTCTTCAGACTTTGGATAGAGGGATGACCTAACCGACAGTGTGCTTGTAATGGTGATGAGCTTGGACAAGCTAGAGAGTAGGGTGTCTGTGTTTCAAGTATATACAGGCCATCTGATTCCCTTCCTTTACCAATTATCCGTTTTGTCGACAGATCCTAAAAAATACAAAAACCAAGATAAAATAAAGCACTACAATTCAGGTCACGAGTGATTTACTGACCGATAGTAAATTGAATGGGAAATTGGGTAAATTTAAAACTGATGACAGATGAATTGAGGGAGTAATATTTGCACTTCCTGAACCGAGAACTTTTGGAGTTGTTCCATCAGCAAATGGTGACGTGAGATGATTGTGAATGATTATGAAAATTTGAAAGGAGTTTGTGATTACCAGTCATGTGTAGTCATGTGTTCAGAAGCTCCAGAATCAATGACCCATTTGAAAGTAGTAGTAGATTTACCTGCCTCAGCAAATGTGGCAGTTGGATTTGTTGGGCGGAGTCATGTTGGGCTGATAGACAACTTGCTCATCTTCTGAGTTGCCTTCATTATTGTTTGCTGCTAGATGAGCGGAAGAGTTTCTCGCGTTTCGAGCTAGTCTTTTCTTACAATTGTACTTGGTATGCCCAAACTCATGACAGTAATTGCATTCAACATTTCCATTGCTGTTTGCGGGAGTATAATCTCTTTGACCAGGGTTATAATTGTTGTAACCACCACGTGAGTTACTTTGATAGCTGCCTCGTGGACTACTGTGATAACCACCTCTTGAGCTCCCACGAAATCCTCCTCTGAATCCTCCTCGGCTGACCAGTGCACTGTTATGAGCTGATGGATTTGGAGGTGGAATGCTTTCATGACTTAGCATTCGAGCAAATGTCTCTTGGAGAGATGGAATTGTTGATGCATTTAGAAGCTGAGATCGAATAGCATCAAATTCTTGTCATAAACTGGTCAGAAAACTCATCACCGCTATTTGTTCTCGTTGGGCTTGCATTACACGTACATCAGTGCTGAGGGGTAAAAGTGTGTTTAGTTCCTCATATGTTTTCTTGAATCCCATCACATACGCCATTAGGGATTGATCAAGTTGCTCCCCCCTATGGAAGGACTTGCAAACATTGTATATTCTAGACATATTGCTTTGTCTAGAATATAGAAATTCCAAGTAGTCCATAGTTCTTTGACATATTCACAATGATTGATGAGTGACAGAACAGACACATCAATAGAGTTCCTGATTTGCAGGAACAACCGAGCGTCATTTTGCAACCATTGGTCTTGAGTTTCATCTGTTGGAGGATCAGAGGTGAGATGAGAGGCTTTCCCGATGCTACGCAGATAGAGACAAATGGTCTTGCTCCATTCAAAGAAATTGGTGCCATCGAGTTTGTTGTCAGTTAGCTGAGTTGGTAGAGATGACACATCTGCAAGATTGGGAACAACAGAACTAGTGATCTTTTCAGAGTCATCTTTAGTTTTACTAGAGTCAAACATATTTTTGACCAGAAATCTGAATTCAAATGTTAATCAGAAAATAGAAATAAATGAGCATCTGGAAATAAACAAGAATCTGTTAGCTGAGAGGTCTGACGCGTCCTCACACACCGACGAGTATGGCGACGGTGGTGGTGGCGTGTGGATTGTTTTCTGGCGGTGACATTTTCAAGAGCTGCAATTCAGAGGTAGGTGAAGGTGATAGTGGAGGTGAGATGAACCGATGACTTGTGAAAACAGGATTTTATGTTTTATCTTGAATACGAGCTGGCTGGTTAAGAACAGATTGATTCAGATGGCTGTGGCTCTGATACCATGTTAATGGATATCAGTTAGCATATTATAAACAGATATTAGAACAGAGAATTGGGAGAAATAGACTTATATTTCACACCCTGAACTATAGCATAGATTACATATTTATACTAGATGAAAACTAATATAATACTATACAAGTTGCAACATTATTGGGGGCACTTGCAAAGATAACTTGCTGCTATACTCTATTATCAAATTAGTCAATTCTTTTTTATATTATATTCTCCAACAATACCAAAATTATAAAATATTACATTTGTTTTGAGACATTTCAATACTTGCATGTAATCCACAGAACAAAATTTGATCTTACTATACTTTATATATGTGGAACATGCACTTACAAAAAACCATTGGGAAGAAAAGCATTCATCTTAATGTTAAAATATGTAGAGAACTTGCATTTTTATGTAAAACAATTACATTTGTGTGTTTTGTATGGTACCTGGGTTCTCCAGTTGTGCAGATTGTGTTCTCCAAAACCTTTCAAGGGCATTATAACCGTGACACCTGGCAGTTTGGCCTGGGTTGAATGTTCAAGGTCATGAATATCATGACTAAGAAATGCAAAGGGGTTGCCATCTTTCATACATTTTTTCATCTGTCTAATTTCTCGGTTTCTGCAATCAATAGAATGAAGTTTTGTTAACTTTCAAATTATGTTTCACCAAAATAGTAAAAATATAGTTGCAGAAGTCGCTAGACGTTGCCAAGTCGGTCGATTGAGGAGCTGCGAGTACTCGACCTAGTTGGGGAGTACTCGGGAATTACTTGTCGGGTACTCAGCGTCTAGGTGCAACTTTTGCAACCACAAAAATACACAGAAAAAGGTTTGGTAGCAGATGCTAGATAAATGAAAAATATTAGGTTATAGTTATCAATTTGATACTTCACATAGGCTGCACCAGCCCATCCAGCAGCCAGAAGCAAGCATATTACACATCCCTGCAGCATGAATATGTTTGTAGAAAAGTTTCTTTCAAAATTCAACATTAACCAAAAGTGTCATAAAATTCAGTCATCAAACCCAAAAACGATCCAGGCCTTAGCTTAATCATTCTTACAGATGTGATTAAGGGTGCTTCTACAGTGTATAATTATGAGTGCATTTTCTAACATGGCATTTAGGTTGACTTTAACAAATCCGTAAGCAATTAACAAAATAGCCTACTTTCAGCCATAGCATTCTAAACATTTTCTCAGATTGGTATATACTTAAATCTTGCACAACTGTTTTACCAATTAAAGATAGAAGGTCAAGCTAGATTGTAGAACCTAGGAAATATTCAAAATAGGTTTTTGCATTGTTGCAGGCCAAGCACTAAACAAACAACTTCATTGTTGCACACTTGCACATCACAACTATCCACTAAATCCCTAAGCCTAATAAAAATGATTGTGCAGCTGTAAATATACAAAGTCATGAATGGACACTTGCACACATTGCAACTATCCACCAGAACCCTACGTCAAATAAAATTGTTGTACGGCTGTTAATATACAAAGTCATGAATGCACACTTGCGCATTACAAGTTTACAACAATCTACTAATACCTATGTCTAACAAAATTCATGTGCATCTGCTAACATACAAAGTCATTAATCAAACTCTACTCTAAACAAAAATACACAGAAAAAGGTTTGGTAGCAGATGCTAGATAAATGAAAAATATTAGGTTATAGTTATCAATTTGATACCTCACATAGGCTGCACCAGCCCATCCAGCAGCCAGAAGCAAGCATATTACACATCCCTGCAGCATGAATATGTTTGTAGAAAAGTTTCTTTCAAAATTCAACATTAACCAAAAGTGTCATAAAATTCAGTCATCAAACCCAAAAACGATCCAGGCCTTAGCTTAATCATTCTTACAGATGTGATTAAGGGTGCTTCTGTAAGGTTCGGAGTCACACACAAACACGAATACAATAGTAAAACCGAAAGAATAAACGAAAGAGACACAAGGATTTAAGTGGTTCGGTCACGGTGTATGACCTACGTCCACTGTCGATAACTGGGGTTTTCTTATTATTGAGTGATACAAACTTACAAGTACAGGAGAGAATATATAGACTAGACAATTAGGGTTTAACCCTTTAACTAAACTGGGCCTGATTAGAGCTTTTGGGCTAGGCCAAAACTCAAACAGCTTAATCTCCTAATTCTGTCTATTCGTCTAAACCGGACCCGACCCATGATGGATCGGAGACCACAACATAACAATCTCCCACTTGGGCTTCGAGACATCTTCTCTAAACCACCACTTGGATGCGTCAAACATTTCAACCTGCTCCCATTTGGAGACGTAAAATGTCTTCACCTGCATTGCCTTGTACATGTAAAATAAAACCCATCTGGTTTTGCACCTCCTAGTTACCCTTCGCCTTCTCAACATTATTCCTGAAGGCCTGCTGAAGCTCTGCACAGCTTCAGCTTATCCAGTATCACCGGCTTGGTGAACATATCTGCTGGATTCTTAGCACCTGAGATATTTTTCAAACTGAAAACACCATCACTGATCAAATCTCTGACAAAGTGATATCTCCTCCCGATGTGCTAAGTCTTCGAATGATAGACTGGATTCTTCGCAAGTTTCACTGCACTCTCATTGTCACAATATAAGAACTCTGCCTGTTTCTTTCCCAACTCTTCAAGAAAAGTTCTCAACCATACTAATTCTTTACTTGCTTCGGCTGCTGCCATATATTCTGTCTCAGTGGTTGATAAAGCAACACTTTTCTGAAGTCTGGACATCCAACATACTGCTGTTCCCCCAACTATGAAAACATAACCAGTAGTGCTTTTAAACGTCTTCTTACATCCACCCAGATCAGCATCTGAATAACCCCTGAGAATTGTATCCTTCCCCTTAAAACATAACCCCAAACTGGAAGTACCCTTTAAGTATCTGAGTAACCATTTCACCGCTTCCCAATGTTCCTTTCCCGGATCCGACATAAAACGACTAACTACCCCGACAGCATGAGCAATGTCTGGCCGTGTACAAACCATGGCGTACATGAGACTGCCAACAGCAGATGCATACGGAACTTTAGCCATCTCTGTTCTTTCTTCCTCTGTTCTGGGAGACTGGTCTTTGGTAAGTTTGAAATGACTTCCCAAAGATGTGTTTCTCAGTTTAGTCTTCTCATCATTCATCCTGAATCTTTCTAACACTTTCCCTATGTATTTCTCTTGGGATAGTGTTATGGAGCCATCTTTCTTTCTGGATATACTCATCCCCAAAATCTGTTTTGGCTGGACCAAGATCTTTCATCTCAAATTCATCAGACAACTGTTTCTTCAACTTGCGAATCTCCTTCATATCAGATCCTGCAATTAACATATCATCTACATAAAGAAGTAGAATGATATATGAGCCTTTAAACTTCTTTAAGTAGCAGCAATGGTCGGCCTCGCATTTCTTGTACCCAGTTCTCACCATAAAATCATCAAACTTTAGGTACCATTGCCTAGGTGCCTGCTTCAGACCATACAAGCTTTTCTTCAATTTGCAGACCCATTTTTCTTTCCCGGCAACCTGAAATCCCTCAGGTTGTGCCATATAGATCTCCTCGTCAAGATCATCATGTAAAAATGCTGTCTTAACATCTAATTGCTCTAGATGTAAATTTTCTGCAGCAACAATACTTAAGATCAATCTGATGGTGGTCATCTTCACAACTGGAGAGAATATTTCATTATAATCAATTCCCTTCTTTTGCTGGAAACCCTTGACCACTAAACGAGCTTTGTATCGTTTAGACCCATCATGTTCTTCCTTGACTCTATAGACCCATTTATTCTGTAGAACTCTTTTATCTGGTGGAAACTTGGTTAAAACCCATGTCTGGTTTTTACTCAAAGAGTTCATCTCCTCCTTCATAGCATGCTCCCACTGGAGCGAATCTTTCAACTTAAGTGCTTCATAATAACTCTCTGGCTCACCATTTTCAGTTAAAAGGAGATAATTAACTAAAGGTTTGTAACGTACCGGCTGTTTAGAAACTCTGGTGGACCTCCTAACCCAGTGCTGAGGCGGGTCAGGTTCTTGTGGAGACTGTTCATCCTCAGACTCTGAACTCCCACTGTCAGAGACTCCCTCTGACTCTTCATTTCCACCAATATCATCATCTTCAAATTCAGGAACTGTGGTTTCTTCAGTTTCTGTCTCGGGTTCGGTAGCTGACTCAACTGTCTTTTTCTGAGCAACAATTTCATATTCAACCTTCTCTTTCTGAACCCTTGATTTTGAAGTGTTTCTATCTTTGTATAACTCAGCCTCATTAAAAGTTGCATGCTTGCTTCTGACAACTTTTCTGCTTTCTAAATCCCAAAGCCTGTAGCCCATTTCGTTTGACCCATATCCAATGAAAACATATTTTTTAGCTTTAGCATCAAGCTTGTCATTTTTCACTAGATCGTAAGCGCTACACCCAAAGACTTTCAAATGCTTATAATCTGCAGCTTTACCTTTCCACTCTTCTTCTGGTGTCTTGAAACCCAGCGGTACTGACAATCCCCGGTTAATTAAATAAGCTGCAGTGTTAACTGCATCTGCCCAGAACGTCTTTGGAAGCCCGGCATTAAGTCTCATACTTCTTGCCCTTTCATTTAACGTCCTATTCATTCGTTCTGCCACTCCATTTTGTTGAGGAGTGCCAGGGACTGTAAAGATCATCCGAATACCGTACTCTTCACAATAATCACGGAATTCTTTGCTAACGTATTCACCACCGTTATCCGACTTCAAGCATTTCACCTTCAAATCAGTTTCCAATTCAACAGCAGTTTTCCATTTCTTAAAAGTATCAAAAACATCAGATTTATTTTTAAGAAAGTAAACCCATACCTTGCGTGTTGAATCATCAATGAAGGTGACATAATAGTGTGATCCTCCCAAAGAAGAGACTGAAGTTGGTCCATAGACATCGGAGTGAATAAGCTCCAATTTCTGAGCTTTCGGTTGTTTTCCGGTCTTCACAAAAGATACTTTCTTCTTTTTACCGAAAACACATGGTTCACAAAATTCAGATTCAACCTTCTTCAGTTCTGGAATTTTTCCTCTAGCAACGAGCATTTTCATCCCTTTTTCACTCATGTGGCCGAGTCGTTGGTGCCACAAACTAGGCTGACTCGGTCCACTGGTCACTGCATTTACCCCATCAGCTGGAATTTCAACCATGTATAAAGTGCCCTTCTTTTTACCTCTGGCGATCACAAGATTCTCTTTCACAACTTTCCATTGACCCCCACCAAACATAACATCATATCCTTGGTCATCTAACTGCCCAATATAAATTAGCTTTCTTCTAAGGCTAGGAACGACCCGAACATCCTTTAGAGTCCATGAGGTGCCCAATGAAGTTTTTAGTTCAATATCCCCCATCCCCGTGATATCAACAGCATGATTATTAGCCAAACGAACTTTACCAAAATTACCTGTTCGGGGATTCTTCATCTTCTTCGTGCTATAAGTGGCATGAAAAGATGCACCAGAATCCATAATCCATGAATCTGTTGATTCTTCAACACAGCAGATAAGAGTCTCTTCTGAACCTTCTGAATCATCTGAACCGGTGGCCAGATTAACTTCCTTCTTAGATTCTTTCTTTTCTTTTGAAATTGAGGGGTTAGGGCATTGGTTTCTGAAATGCCCCATTTCTTTGCAATTCCAACACTCAATGTCTTTTCTGGGCTTTGACTGACTTCTTCTTCTAGACTTTGACCTACCCCTGCCATTACCTTTCTCTCTTCTCTTACCTCTCCCTTCGGTGCTCAATATAGAACTAGATGTCTCACCAGAATTCCTTCTTCTTATGTCCTCCCCTAAAATCAAATCCCGGACTCCTTCAAAAGTAAGCTTAATATTCCCAGAAGAACTACTAACTGCAGTAACAGTCCCTGACCAACTTTCGGGTAACGAGGATAACAAGAGTAACGCTTGAACTTCATCATCAAACTTGATATCAACAGAAGACAAACGAGAAATAATAGTGTTGAAGTCATTAACATGAGAGGTAACAGAAGCCCCTTCCTTCATTCTGGTGTTAACTAGCTGTCTAATCAGAAATACCTTGTTTGATGCAGAAGGCTTTTCATACATATTTGACAAGGCTTTCATAAGACCATACGTGGTAGTTTCATTTACAATATTGAATGCCACATTCTTAGCTAGTGAGAGTCTAATAACAGCTATGGCTTTTCTGTCAAGTACCTTCCACTCATCATCTTTCATACTTTCCGGTTTCCTCTCTTCTAGTGCTTCCATTAAGTCTTTCTGACATAGCAAATCCTCAATTTGCATTTTCCACCATCCAAAATCCTGACCATCAAACTTCTCAATCTTGATCTTTCAGTCCTCAGCCATTATCCAAACTGAGTTTTGATTACAGCAAACAACCAAACTACCCAAGGAATAAAAGGACTGGAAACTGATCAGAAAAAACGAACCAGCAGCTGCGGAACCCTAATCAGCGGCGGCGGAACTGTAGCAGCGGCGGCGGTACTGTAGCGGCGACGCGGTACTGTAGCGGCGGCGGCGGTACTGTAGCGGCGGCGGTACTGTAGCAGCGGCGGTGGAACTGTAGCAGCGGAGCGGCGGCGGCGGAACTGTGTGTATAATCGAGAACCAGGCTCTGATGCCAATTGTAAGGTTCAAAGTCACACACAAACACGAATACAATAGTAAAACCGAAAGAATAAACGAAAGAGACACAAGGATTTAAGTGGTTCGGTCACGGTGTATGACCTACGTCCACTGTCGATAACTGGGGTTTTCTTATTATTGAGTGATACAAACTTACAAGTACAGGAGAGAATATATAGACTAGACAATTAGGGTTTAACCCTTTAACTAAACTGGGCCTGATTAGAGCTTTTGGGCTAGGCCAAAACTCAAACAGCTTAATCTCCTAATTTTGCCTATTCGTCTAAACCGGACCCGACCCATGATGGATCGGAGACCACAACATAACAGCTTCTACAGTGTATAATTATGAGTGCATTTTCTAACATGGCATTTAGGTTGACTTTAACAAATCCGTAAGCAATTAACAAAATAGCCTACTTTCAGCCATAGCATTCTAAACATTTTCTCAGATTGGTATATACTTAAATCTTGCACAACTGTTTTACCAATTAAAGATAGAAGGTCAAGCTAGATTGTAGAACCTAGGAAATATTCAAAATAGGTTTTTGCATTGTTGCAGGCCAAGCACTAAACAAACAACTTCATTGTTGCACACTTGCACATCACAACTATCCACTAAATCCCTAAGCCTAATAAAAATGATTGTGCAGCTGTAAATATACAAAGTCATGAATGGACACTTGCACACATTGCAACTATCCACCAGAACCCTACGTCAAATAAAATTGTTGTACAGCTGTTAATATACAAAGTCATGAATGCACACTTGCGCATTACAAGTTTACAACAATCTACTAATACCTATGTCTAACAAAATTCATGTGCATCTGCTAACATACAAAGTCATTAATCAAACTCTACTCTAAAAAAAATTCCAAATTACTGACATATATGCACAATAAGGAAGGAAATTGCCAGGCAGTTATTATTTCTTTAAAAACAGCAAGAGAGAAAGAATAATTGTGACAAACACATCAACTTAGCTAAAAGTTTACTCCTGTGTTCAAGTAGACAACACAGATGTATCATTTCACTTTAATGACTGATAGACTAACTTTCAGAACCTAGATTCATAAATTGAACCACTCCAGACTCCAATATTCAACCACTGAATTAAACCCTATAACAAAAACCACAAAATACAAAAGCATGTGTGCTTAATAGTGCAAGCGCAGCAAATCTGAACCTTGCATGTGCTTTTTGGGCAGTTTGACCATTGCAAAACAAAGTGTTCTTAATTGTGCAAAACACTAAAACCTAAATTGCAATAAAGTTCATTCTTACATCAACTAAATTCAAGTTAAATTCAAGTTCCGTAAACTAACAAAGCACTTAACCATCACATCTCATCAACACACAAAAATTCATCATAAGCATTAACCCAATTCAACAAAACACTAAAGCTTAATTTCAATAAAGTTCATTCAAACATCAACTAACTCCGAGTTAAATCCAAGTTCATTAACCTTACACCACTCTCAGCCATCACATCTCATCTATCTACACATACAAACTCATCACAAGCATTACACGCAAGTGTAACCTAATTCAACTAAACACTAAAACTTAATTTCAATAAAGTTCATTCAAACAACAACTAATTTCCAATTAAATCCAAGTTTCGTAAACAAACACGGCACTTAACCATCAAATCGCATCGCATCTCATCAACGCACAAAAAATTCACCATAAGCAGTCTAATACTCTAATTCAACTAAACACTAAAACTACATTTCAATAAAGTTCATTCAAACAACAACTATTTTTGTCTTAAATCCACGTTCCATAATTGAACACTCCTCTTAACCATCACATCATCTCTCTATCTACACACAAAAATTCATCATAAGCATTAACCTAATTCAACTAAACACCAAAACTTCATTTCAACAAAGTTCACTCAAACATCAAGTCATCAACTAACTTCAACTTAAATACTCCGTAACCATCACATCGCATCTCACCTAAACACTAAAATTCAACAAAACACCAAAACCTAAATTGCAATAAAGCTCATTCACAAAACAAATAACTTCAAGTTAAATCCATGCTCCGTAACCGAACACGTCACTTTACCATCACATCACATCACATCTCATCTGTCTACACACAAAAATCCACCATAACAATTACACACAAAGTGTAACCTAACTCAACAAATTAATGACCAGATCCACTCTACAACTAAAACCTAACATAACATAACATTATCATCAACAGATCGTAAAACACAAGTAGAATGTGAAAAAACACGGCAAACGGAGTACACAGAGCTCAACTATCAGCGAACAACAACGCATCGATCGAATCTAACATAACTAAACTATTAAAACTGAGTCGAAATTCGTTGAAATTGGATACAATTGGAGGTGAATTGAAGGTTTAATAGCGTCACATTTGCAAAAAAACCACTACACAAATTCATCATAAGCATTACGCACAAGTATAACCTAATTCAACTAATCAATCACCAGATCCACACACTAATCAACTACAACTAAAACCTAAAATAGCATTATTATTATTATTATCAGAATCCGTACCTGAATGTGAAGAAACACGGCGAACGGAGTACACAAAGCTCTGCTAACGGCGAACAGCAACGCATCTATCGAATCTAACGCCGACGTGAATTCTAACATGACTAATAAACCCTAGGGCGAGTACACTATCGAAATTGGTTGAAATTGGAAGTGAATTGAAGGAATATTAGTTTAATTGAATTGTTGGTGTCACTTTCAGTTCTCAGATCGCCATGACCGAAGAAGAAGAAGAAAGGACAGTGATTAATGAAAGAGAGAGAAAGAAAGAAAGAAAGAAAGAAGGGGTTAAAATTAGTGAGACCGCGTAATTTATTTCAAAGGACCCGATGCTGCATGTGTCACACTATCAACAACAACACAAAGCTAGTCTGGCATTATTGTGGTCCCAAACTCCATATTAAATTCATTCTTTTTATTTTATGTTACGTGTTCAGGTTAACAGAGATAACCTCTCATACAACTTGGATTTATTGGTTATATTTGCATTTGGTAGCGGGTATTATCACCCGGAAATAATACCCAAGAAAGGAATTAAGAAAGGTGGCGGCAGTGTTGCCGTGGTACCCGGAGTACCAGAGGGCTGGCACCCGTTAGCACCCCCCACCACCTTAGTGGGGTATTATCTTAAGTTAGTAAGTTGTTTATCTTTTTGTGTTGGTATTTTGAATTTTATAATTGTATCTTTTTTTGTAATTTTTTCCTCCAACCCATGGTCACCTCAAAGGGAGGGCGAGGAGGATGATTGGCCTAAGCCTAGTCTTCCAAGAGGCCCATAATTATCTATCTCTCTCTCACTCACTCACTCTCTCTCTCTATATATATATATACGTGTGTGTGTTTTAAAATAAAAACTTTTAAAAAATGGCTCTTTTGTGCAACGGAATAGTGTTTGTCTTCCTTTCTATAGAAAAAAAATTTTCCTCTCTGTATTATGTGACCCATTTTAGCAACTTGTTTATTATTTTTTCAATTGATTGAATTGTCTGATTATTTATCATATAATTAAAGCATGAATTTACGGGCCATATTTTACTCGCCACAATATCTTGACTTCTTTCAAAAAAGCAATCCCGAACACTCCTAAATAGAAAGTGATTTGTTTTTGTGAAAAAATTAACTATTTTTCTAGAACAACAAATATACGACCATGCAATCCTACTCCGAAATTTAAACCATGTTTATCATGGCCATCATGGGCCTAGAACCCTTAACTCAAATCTACATCTCTATAAATTTTTAAAAAATACACTTTTCTTTTATTTATTTTTTTTTTACTTTTCAAAAACCTTCCATATCCAACTCTCTCATACTCGTAAACACTTATCATTTTTTTCTCTCATTCGCAAGTCACAACAAATTGTAGTGGTTTGGATACGAGCCTCTACATATAGAGGCGTACTTTAGTTTTCTATAAACTTTTCTCGGTTATTTTAGTTGTTTTCTTTATTTTCCTCTATATTATATAAGATTTATAGATATAATTATATAAAAGGCTCCAATATAAATGCTTATAAAGAAAAAAACAGCCACTATATATACATCTTGATATCCCTATGCTAAAAGCCTTTGTAAATAAAAAATTACAAAAAATAATTATACTTATTACTTCAGTATTTTAAGGTTGTCTTTTGAATGAAGTTATGAAACATTCAAATCCTATTTGAAGTAACATATGACGTCCAAACGTGTGAGCTTACGTGGCATGTGAGGATTCTTACGAAGATATGCTATTTGCAATATCCGAATCTTCCTTTTTATAGTTTTTTTTTTAATTCATAAGTAATAAACTATTAAAAATATAGCAACAAGAATATGTTGTATCTTCTTTAGGAATCTTTATACTCGGCCGGTTACTTTGATGATTGTTTTACACTTTCACCGTCTTATCGACTCACTGATAGTATGTGTTTTAAAATCATATGACATTATTCATTACTTAGCTAAACCTCTGCTGATCATGTTCTACCGGCCTATCGGTAAAAAATCAGACCCTTCACCGGTTTTGTCCATGTCATACAGGTCTGTCAGCAGGAAACCATATCCTTCACGGTTCTGTTCGTATGGGCTAACCCACTAACGGGTGAACCGACTTAACCTTTTTTTTTCATGAATTTGTTTGAACCAGGTCTTGTGAATATGGTCGACCCAAAGGAACTTGGTTTAAAATATTTCTTGACTCCTCGCCATCAACACGGACAATACGTCAATACAAACTAACTAGGTAATTAACAACTTATCTGCCATAATTTACATTATAATTTATTTATTTGATATGAGTATTTTAATATATTGTTGGTTTTATAATTGACATAAAAGTTGTATATTTTTGTGCTTTAAACCTTTTTTTACCTACGCTCAACATATTTAGGGGACACGGTGTGCTCTCGTAAGCTTTTCTCGAGAAAAGAATTTTAGGGTGGGGTTCTGTTGTGGCTCTTAAGATTCCTTAGCATCCTGATTTGCTCATATACTCTTGTAAACTTTTATCTCTATCAGTTACCGCTCCCACTTCTCTCGTGCCACTCCTAATCCCGCTACAAACCGTCTAATCTTATAGTATTTTGTTTTTTTTATATAATTTCTAGCTATTACTGTTGTTTATTATGTAATCAGGGATTTAAGATCGGCTTGACTAGTTAACAAGTAGAACATTAGGTTCAATAATGTGCCAGTTTTAAAAACTTTGATTATCAAGTAAATGAACTAAATAAGTAAATAGTCATATCTTTTTATTTGACTACATAAAATACATTTTAATATAACACGAAGTAGTAATAAAATCATGAACTGATAAAGAACTATGCATATCATATATTTTCATTTATTTTTCGATGGAATATTAAATGGGCTGGCAATAAGCTGGTTGGGGCCTACTGATGAAATAAATAAATTATCATATTATGTGCTTGGTTGAATAATCTGCAAATATTTGTATTTTTTTCCCTCGTTTTAGTCATGAATTAATAATTTATCCCATTACCGTTGAGAAGCATGATAGTGACTACCGACTGTTGGCAAGTACAGTTTTTTTTTTTTTTGAATGTTTAAGCTTTCCTCCTACTATTTACATAGTACCGTCAATGCCAGGAATCGAATCCTGGACCTCTCACCCAAAGGCCAAAGCCTTTACCATCCCACCAAAGTGGTGATGGCAAGCAAGTACAGTTAATTAGTTATGTTTTTGTTTTCCTAGTTGCAACTTGCATGTTCAAAGGTTGGTTTAACGAGCAATGGCAAAACCGTTTCAGAGAGTTTGATGGTTTTCATGCTTGGATTCTGTACAAATTTTAAACTGATTACTCACTTATAAAATTTTGCCATTAATAGTGGTAAATTGGCATTTTGAAGGTGGATATCTCGTGTGTAGCAAGCTACGAGAGCTAGCTCTAACCTCTGCGTCAAGTGACATTTTATGTTCACCTTTTGTTTTCTACACACACATGTGTGTGCGTGTTTCTTTTGTAAAAACTTTGTGTCCTTTGAGATTGTGGGCTTGCACGGTGGCTTACCTTACACATCGTCTAGGCCGGCCTTGCTTAGGTTGTTCACTATGGGCAACAAAAGGGGCAACATAGGGGGTAACAAAGCCCCAAACACCGGTGAGGTGCAACAGGGGGAGGGTTGGGTTGGGGCGATGTTGGGACACTACCTAAAAAAAGTAGAGTAACCTGCATGCTCTCTCTCTCTCTCACATACATACATATATACATACATACATACACACACACACATATATATATGTGTGTGTGTGTGTGTGTGTGTATGTGTATATATATATAATGGGGCAACAGATGGGTGACAAACCACAGTGAGACGTTATGAAAAGAGACTTCGAAGCCCCATTTCCTGCATGGCAATGACGTGGAGTGCCTATGTTGTCGCTCCATAGAGGATGGTCCTAATGACAAAACAAATCAATGTCCTAGTAACCAAAGAAGAACTCTCTAAGATATTAATCGGTGAAAATCAGAGAGACAAATAAACAATTAAAAATCACTAATGCTTATTTTCACCATTTGATGTTTGACCGATTATGAGATGAATAGTGAACCAATGTAACTTTAGATTCCGTTTTCAAATCGTTAATAGTATATGACCAACACAAATACAATTAACAATTTTATCAAAAGTTATTCGAACTCAAATAACTAAACCATAAAGATCGAGTGGTATAGGTGCAACGAGATCTCCACGCTGGGGTGAAGTTCTAGAGAGGAAGAAAAGGAGAGCGGTGGGGGAGTGACGCCCATACTCGTCTCTACGCACAGTTGAAGTTCCAGAGAGGAAGAAAAGGGAGCGGTGGGGGAGTGATGTCCATACTCGTGCGGTGGTGAAGTGATGCGGCATTGGTTGTGAGTATAGGGTTTGTCTAAGGTTACTTGTTGTGGTGAAACTTTAAATGTGAAGTTAAAACAACATATCACTATCACGTAGGCACTAAGCAGTTGGGCTTTAACTAACACTATTTAACACCGTGTTGTAGTTTAAAGCCTCGTTACCATGTTATAACCCCATCATTTCCCTGTTAAAACCTCGTTAACGCATTACCATTTTCTTGTTTGCCACATGGGCCTTAACACCCCGGTGTGGTGTTAAAGCTCGGTTACCACACCACATCAGTTTTTGAAGCGCCACAACTAGTGGTGTAAGGGTGATGGTTTATTAAAAAAAATAAGTTTTTTTAGGAAAATTTGTTTAATGCTTAGTCTATGTTAGGGACTCGTGTACTACAATAGTGGAATTATAGTAAAATGCGCATATGAATAGATGTTTATACATTTCAACAATGTATAAATTTTAGCATAATACCAAAGGATGATTTTACATAAATCTTATGTTTTTTAAAGAAAATTTAAGCAACAACACGGAAGTAATGGAAAGAATAATAACAATAACGTTAAATCAATCATTGTACCAAATTAGAAAATTTGTTTAGTGTTTTTTATGATACAAATTTATCTTTTATAAACTCGAGTTTTGTGATTAAAATTTCTGTTGCTTTATTATACTCATTCTTATTTTACGTTCTATAGTCCTAAAACATTTTATCATTCTTTTTTAAGCTTGCTAACAATATAAACACACTATTTCAAATTATAATTAGTATATTATCACCATTCACTTAACTTGCACGTTAAGAGTTAGGACGTAAATGATGGAAAGAACTGTATGAGACGTGAGAACATAGATAAAGACATCCAAACGAGATAATACACTACAATAGTAAGTTGCTATTGATTAGTAACAATTTTGTCCATCTATGACAAACAGTCGTCAGTAGTAAGTCGTTATTAATCTCCACCAATTATGAGCAGCTACAACTAGTTATTGGCAGCAACTTATGTATTAATGTTAAGTTGGCTAATTAGCCATATTCAGTTACCGATGACGCGACTTTTCCTTTAGTTTTTTTCTTTCTATTGGCACAGCTGAATAATCGTTGACAACTATGGCTAAAACTAATACGTTACGATGGCTATCCAAGTATAAAATGATGTTTGGTTTGAATATTAGTGCACTAATATTGAACTTTCAAAGAGTATCATTGAACTACTTTAACCTAAAAGTGATTTCACCAAGATTCATTAAAGATACATGCCCTGCAAGTTTTGAAACCCACACACGCTTGCTTTGGTTGCACTGTTTAAAATGATTGTGTGTGATTGAAATTGCAGTCGGCCGCCCTATTTTATATGCTCGCCTAGTATTGTTTTGTGCCAGTTGCGTCGTTAAAAATGATTACACGCAATTCATTTGAACCCTTAAAGTGACCACCCACGACCAGATATGTAAAGTACTGAACGAGCATGACCGAGGGTTGTTCATGTTGGGTTACTTAATTTTATTTGAACAAATAAACAAATACAGACATTTAAACAAATAATTTTCTTGTTCATACTTATTCATTGAAATTTAAATTTTTTCACGGTTGTTTATGTTTGCCAATTAATATTCTAATCAAACAAAGATACAAACAAACACAACTTCTAGGGTGTTCTTCGGGTTTTGGGTTTTTCTGATTTCAAAGTTTTAAATCTTGACCCAAAGCCCAACCCAAATCTCTCACACGTTTTTCGGGCTTGGGTAATTCGGGCTCGGGTTTTTTCGGGTTTGTTTAATCTTGAGTATCATAGAAAACAAACAAACAAAAGGAAAAAAAATTTAAAAACTACAATGTTAAAATTAAAACAACATATTCTTCTTTGCTTATAACACAAATAATCAAATAATAAACCAACACAACTTGATAAAACAATTCAAAAGAAGAGTAAAACTAACTCGAGCCTTAATCGTAATCAACGGGCGTGATTTGATTGTTCGATTTCGGTTGCTATTAATATTAAATGGAAAACATAATTTAATAATAAGCAAGCGAACCATAATAGTTAGAATGACAACAGTCGATTAGAGCTAGATTTTAATAACTTTAGTGGCTACGACTTAGGTTACTATACCTAAAATATAGTTAATTTCAAAATTAAAAGTTTATTTGGGTTTTTTGGGTTGCCACGAAACTTATAAAATCAAACCCAAGAACCAATCCAAATTACTTCGATTCGGGTTCGGGCTCTTCAGGGGTACATGTTTTTTCATGTTAAGTTTCGAGTTTTGAGTAAAAGTGACAGCACTAACAACTTCCATAAATATACACGTAAAAGTTGAAGTTATTGGATTTTAATACCATCAACTTTCACCTTTTTTTTTTGAAATTAATCCTAACAAAAAATTTGTCATATAGCACCTACTTTAATACATATATTATAGAGGAAGGGTAGTAAAGGTTACCTGCATATCCATAATCCATTTCGCGGACCCCCACTTAACCCATGGATTGTTAATAAACATCCGCGAGAGGAACGCATGGACAAACACTTGCAGTCAGCATGAGACCAGCCAAGGATCCTTAGTTCCAGAAACATGCTTCGTGGATACCCATCGTAACCCGCGGATTACCAATGAGCATCCGCGAGAGGAACCCGCGAGCAACACAAGGGATCCATCACGCATGCGATCCCCACGTGATATGAAAAAGCAGGTGTAACAAACTATTTCTAGAAGATTTCCCAAATATTCCCTGATAGTGACATCGATCCGTGGAAAGGTGACACCTGGGCACATAATGGCTATCCCACGTCTCGCACGTAATGGCCACGGCCAGGCTGTCACGACCAGTAAAAGATCGACACGTGTCCTTTCATGTAGAAAGGGAATATTACGATAGTGACAACTCCACCAATCACCTTCCCTCACCTTCGGTTATAAATACCAAGTACATCACTTACAGGTATTCATTCACTCACGCACTCTCAAGCCTTACACAATACACTTGTACTCTCTTCGATTATTCCGATCAGAACAGTACTTATTCTCACGCCAGAGGGTGGTTACGGGAAGACCCCCCATCTCGTCCTTCCCGTAGCGAGACTCACGGTGATCTGTTTTGCAGGCAGGCAGCTTAGATCTGACATCATCGTACTCAGAAGACTCATATCTGAGGTAAACTCGAGTTCAGACTATCCAGTTCGGATTTGTGTTTCTTCATTGACGCCCCCATCCGTTTTTAGCTAGAAGTACGGTCAGCTTGTTAGAAATTTTCGTGATCTGAAAAAAGTACGAATATCTATGAAAACAACATGATATTAAAATATGAAAATTTCTTATTATTTTATAAAACTAGAATGAAAAATGTTACAAGTTGGGAAAAGCAATCTAAATACCAATCAATCCCATGTGCGCACGTGGTGAGGCAAGATGTTAACATATTCCAGATAAATTTATTATGTACATTGCCGACGTGTCATACCAATTGTATAAAATCAATGACGTGATTGTTTTTGTATGTTGAATTATCCAAGAGATCCACATCATCATTTTTATTCAAATACATAAAAGGAAAATCACGAGGGTAAGTTAATCTTTGAAATTAACAAGACAAACATAAGATCATGTGTTATTGTTTATTTTCATCATTCTCAATCATTTGTTACGTATGTGTGTTTTCTTTTATCATTCAACCTCACTACTCAATCCATGTTATGGATCATTCTTCACCGTTCTCCATTTTATATTTTTTTAATACAACTTATAATATTTATAAAATATATTTAAACTTATGACATTTATAAAGTTGATGGTTATGCTATATATAATATATAATACAATCTATATTTATATAATGTTTAATAATTATATATAGAGTTAATTGCAAATATGGTCTCTATGGTGGAATCTCAAACGTAGGTTTCAACCTCGTGGTGTCATTTTTGCACATGTGGGCCGTGTGGTGAGCATTTTTTTCAATTAAGACTCCACCGTGAACCCAAAGTTTGTTTTTTTGCGAAAAGACTATTCTACCCTTGCAATTTGCAACTCTGTGGTTTTAAATACGTACAATTTGGACCCTCTGTCTATTAACATATATTCCCTCCAACAGTTTTAGCCAACCAAAAGTTGACTTTTTAGGGTTGACTATCTTTGACTCGTTGACCTTTAATGTAGCTGCTTATTACAATCTACTAAACACAAATAATCATAATAATGACTATCTAAACTGATTATTTGTATAAAATTAACCAAACTGACAAGAAATCAAAGATTTACATATCTTGACTTTTTTAAGTCAAACTTTGACTATACACAACCTTAACCAATTGAAACACAAGGTGCACGCATACATACATGTATTAATACAGTTTGACTTTCCAAGCTCAACTTTGACTTTACATACATACATACATACACTCATGCATATATGTATATATCTATGCATACACACAAATATACATAGATACATACATACCTATATGCATACACAAATGCATATATGTATATATATCTATGCATACATATACACACACATACATACATATACAAATGCATACACATAGATGCCAAACTTACATATATACACAATCACAAGTGAATAGACAATTATACCCTTGCAAATACATATCTAACAGATATTTATGCCCAACAGTTATTCCAGCATACATATTACATACATATATACGCAGTTATATGTGTGTGTGTATACATATTACATGCCCAACAGACTAAGACATAAAGACATAAACACAGGCACACATTGTTCCTTAAACACATGCAGACATACATACAAGCATACATAAAGATTAAGTTAACATAAGTTATCCATAGTAGGTTATCATTTAACATATGTGAATATATATTACACATTAATGGTTATACTAATATAACCAAACACCTAGTAATTACAGTAGTACCAAAATACCGGATTCTTAGTTCATCAAACACCTGATTGCTACTTATTATAAAATATAAGTACTAATTTAATCAAACAAACCTAAACAACTACTCCAGCAAATCTTGTTCACCTGCATTGAAGTTGATGGTGTAGATCCTATTCGGCCAGGTGTACACCAAAACCAACATATCAACGCTTAGCTGACTCCATGAAAAATCGAGCAACATGGCAATTACAAGGAATAAGCACGAACGCGAAGTTGATTAGTAATTGAAGTAATCGCAGCTACAATTTCACATTTCATAACTCAAAATTGAGACCTGATTCATACATGAGAAGAGTCGGGTGTTGGCGAAAATGGTTATTAACCAAGCCACTACAGTTAATTAAAGATGAAGAGATGGCGATGGCAGCGAGATGACGACGAAATTATTGACAACAGTGAGGTTAGGGTTGTAAGGTGCGAATGAGAGGGGCTTTTATTGAGCCGGAGGTTGATGTACTGGGTGAAGAGACATTGTTGCCCTTGAAACAAACAGACGTAACAGTCGTTAGTTAACGGCTGGGCTTGATTGCAAAAAAAAAAAAATGCTAACCACAAGGCTAAATCTGCAAAAATGACACCACGGGTTTGAAACCTGTGTTTGGGGTTCCACCATAGGGATCATGTTTGCAATTAACTCTAATATATAACTTTTGGTAAAACAAATTAATAAAAAAAATACTTTTACCATCTTTTTTCCCCTAAAAGCCAAAACCTTACCATATCTTCACCTAGTGAATGGAAGGGGCTTTTAGATAAGTGTTTATGGTGATGATACCTCCAGAAAATCTGTAGCCAGCCTAGCCACCACCCACCTCCACCACAAAAAAAAACATAAAAGACGAATCAGAAGTTGTTGCGTGAGCCACGTGAGGGTGGTTCGGTTGGTCCCGTCATGTGTGAAAGGATAAGGGGTGGCACAGTGTTCCGAGTGTCTCCTTGAGTAAGATTCAGTCCATTTAGGACCCTGGAGGGTCTTTAGTAACCCATACCCATTAGTCTATTAGATAATCTAAAATAGTTCAATTAGAAGATGACAAAAATGATGGTTTGGCTAAGACGGCTAGGATTTAGCCCATCACAATAAACTTTAAAAGTATAACCGGGTCCATGAAAACAGGATATCAAATCAATATATGTGAAAAAGTTGGCTAAATTAATTAACTCACCAGCTGTTACTTTAATTGGTTATATTTGTGGGCATCGCTATACTTTTTAGGTTTTGTACCGACTTAATCCTAGCCATCTTACCAAGTATTGGCTCATTTTGGATTGTTTATGTTAACGACAACTTAATTTCAATGCATATTTTATTTTCTCGTGATTTCCCCGTTAAACTACTTAAATTCTGTAACTGATATTTTTATGAATAAAAGAATGATAAATAAAGTTGAGTATTACATTAAATAAGTACAAAGTTAAATTACAACTGTAATTCACAAGCTTACAAATAAATTATAAATCTCTAAATATTTCTTTCGATACAACATTAGATGATACACTAAAAATATGGTAACAACTAAAGTAAAATAGTATTATGAGAACATGCATAACTGGTACAATCAGAACAAAACTAACATGTCATCAATGGAATAAACTTTTGATCAGTCAAATAATGTGCAGTCAAGAGAATCAATAAGGTTTTGATCGACAATATGTGGAAAGAAAGAAAGAGATTACGGTTACATGGGAAAAAAAGATGGGTTGAGTTCAGATCCACCTTCTTTTAACAATGAACTTGAGTAAGTTTTAGACAAATTAATATAGTAATCCAAATGGAACAATTATTGATTTACATCAATATTCAGTAATACTAAATACTTGCAAATAAACGGATGTATATTAGGGCTGTCTAAACTGCTTGTCGCTCGCTCAAAAATTACTCGAACAATATTCGTTCGATTTTGACTCGTTTGAAAATAAGCCGCTCGGCTCTGTTCGGGTTGAAAACAAGCCAAGCACGAGCAAAGCGTCGCTCGGTTCTGTTCTGTTCTGTTCGTTTTGCTCGAATTATTTTTATTTATTATTTTTATATATTTTTTATGTGCATATATAAAAATATACTATTTTTTAAAAGTTTTTAAAATTTTCCTTTTTTGTGTTGACTTCAAAGTTCAGTTTTAAATCATAACCGCTCGTTTCATATATTTTTTCTTGTTTACTTTGAGTTATAAACATTATAGAGTTGGAAATCTAGACATTTTGGACTTGAAAGTTTTGAATTAATGATATTATGAAGTGTTAGAAATTTAGAATTTAAAACTTTGTACGAAATCAAGCCAAACCAAGCTACTCAGTTTCACACCAAACCAAGGTCAAGCATAAAAATATCGCTCGTTTCTTTAAATTCAATTCGCTCGGTTCGGCTCGCTTTAAACCATACCAAGTATGAGTAAGCCTACGTCTGGTTCAGCTCAGTTCATGAACAACCCTAATGTATATAGTGAAAAGAATATCTAACTAACATGTGTGGACTGTGGAGCATGTTGTGACAATATCACATGTCTTTTGTTATTAGTTGTGCTCTTAGGATTTTGACAACCCAAAATGTTTTTAGCGAGTGTCATCACCATAAACACTTAGCCCGACCACCATTAAGAACACATCCTTCCACCGATCGATACTCACCAACTTCATAACATGGGCACCTTGTCATCGTATCCCTCAATTAGTGGTATGCAAGAAACCAAAAAACCGATCCAAAGTAAAAAAAAGAACCGAAACAAAAACCGATGGTTTGGTATTATTACTATGTAAAAGTCGAACTTACGGTTTGGTTTTGGTTTTGCATGTAATAAAAAATTGAAAAAAAACTAACCGAACCGAATTTATAGAGTTTTATTGTTTTTTATTTTTTATTATAAGTAATTCATAAGAATTTAATAAATATGTAACTTGATGTATAAAAAAAATATACATCTTTTAAGTATCAAATAATCTTCAAAACTGCATTTTTATCATACTATCTAGTTCAAATAACTATTTACTGCGTTAATTTCTATTTTCAGGTATATTCCAACCTCAAATAAAGAAACAAGTGAGAAACGCAAAGAAAAACAAAGAAAATCAAAGAAAACAGCTTAACACACCCCATGTTTCTCTACGTAAGAAAAGACAAAAATCTGATAGAAAAAGACAAAATCTGATGCCAGCTGGACACGGGGGCGCGCTTCTTGAAGCACGCCGGCGTGGTCACCTTTCAGGATAGACAAAAAAATTTATAGCTAACATCAAAAACACGGGGGCATGCCTCATGAAGCACGCCGGCTTGGTGAGTAATCATGTACGATCTGACAGAAAAATTAATGCACCTGGACATCTGGACACGCCGGCGTGCCTGGTGAAGCACGGGGCACGCCTGACACTCCAGACAGCCTATAAATAGGAGTGTAATGTGCATTGTTTCAAGTATGCTTGGAGAGGTTTATGACGGGTTCTCACTTAATAATACTCGCTTTTACTAGAGTTGAAGATCCATTAGAGAGTTAGAAGGCTTGAAGGCTATCATCATCATCATCATCCTTCACCATTAAAGAAGGAAGGCTATCAGAAACCCAACTTGGTTCCGATATGCACCGATTGATAGCTCCTCCTCAAGCCATCGCTCGCCGCCGACCACTGTACCGTTGATCTTCCTCACTGCCGATCAAAGTTAACTTGATTATCGATTTCTTGAACTTGGCTCTGATACCAATTCAAGTCCCAGATCGATAATCAACACGAATAAAACAACTAACTCTCGTTTATATTAATCAGAAAATATAACTCAAAAAATTGATTGCAATCTCTCAAACCCTAACTCGGTTTGACTCTTGATGAACCCTAACTCGGTTGCATCTAGATGAACCCTAACTTGGTTACATCTCGTGTATGGCTCTAGATGAACCCTAACTCGGTTACACCTCACACACCATACACTTTTTAAAAGGCCTAACCATGACTTGGTTTATATAGACTAACTTAACTTGCTAGCCAACACATTACCTATTATAATTACAATACAATTAGAAAACATATTATAATTAGGAAATATAACCAACTATGACCGACTTGTCAATATTGGTCCCTCAAGTTCACTGACTTGTGACGTGGAGTCTGAAATTACTTCCAACAAGTTAATCACATATTAATCATAATAATCATCAAGATAGAATTGAGTGAATTCTTGATTTAAGATGGTAACCTTTAATTATTGATTTTCTCATAAAAACTTATCTCCTTCTTCACCTATTTTATATATTTTAATTTAAAAAGAAATAGTTTAAGAACGACCTTTAAATAATTATTATCTCCGATTAACTTAAAACAAAGATTCATTATTAGAAACTATTTGTGTCCACGGATCGATACTTGGTTCTTACCAATACTGTTCTACATATACGATAGGTACACTTGCTTATTTGTGTGTGGTTTAGTCTTAGTAGAAATCATTTTCATAAATTTAAAACACGATCTTATGTGAATCAACAAATCTTAATTATCGACAGCACGCAATACACAACATATCAGCAACTAAAATATCTTTGTCCACATGTATAATAATCAAGTAGTTCACACAACCACTAGCTTGGTCTAGTGATAAAGGTGTTTGACCTAAAACTAAATGGTTGTGGGTTTTAGTCTCACTTGAGACATCGAGATAAAATATAAGGTGAAAAAAAAAACTAGTTGTTCAAAAAAATAATAATAATAATAATTCAAGCAGTTCATAATTGCCAAATTATTTATACCTAAATTAACTATTTTCGGCCAGCTTTTTTCTGGCTGAAACTTTTCAAGCTCAAATGGCAAAAACTGAACAAACCGAAACCAAAACGAAAATTGGAAGACTAAAACCGAAAAAACCGGAAGCCGAATGGTTTCAAAGATCAAAAACCAAAGTTTTGTTTATGAGTTTGGTTTTAGCCCAAAATGACTCAAACCGAACTGTGCGCACCCCTACCCTCGTTGAAAAACGACTACTCGGGTTAAGCACTCCAAGCATTTGATGAAATGCCATATAAAGAAAAGTGATGATTTTATTATTCTAAAAGGGCTCATGAAAATGCTTCAATTTGGGTGTTCAACACTCTCAATCTACTCATATTCTCATTCCAATCAAAAGCTTTAAAGCATCAGTTTGAAATTTGGAATAACTTAACGACGTTAAGTTTTTTTTTTTTAATTGGGGTTCGGTGAAAACAATTAGTGTGAAAGGTGAGATCGGTGACAACTATTTTCTGAAGTGAGATTATTATCTGTCAACTAAAAAAAAGATTGTTAAAAGATTCAATTTGACTATATATATATTTTTTCATGTGACATGGTAATATATCACAAAAGCATAATTTGTAAAAATAACGTACATACATTGAATACCTGAATAAGAAATACAAAATATTCATATCATACATTTTAACACAAAATGACAAAAGTTAACTAACTTAATAAAATCAATAAATGAGGGTATATAAGAACTTTATTCATATATAAAGATCACTTTCTAAAAATATCTGGTAAGAATATATTTTACAAGAACGACGGTTAGCTATAAGAATGAATAAAATAAATGTATAACTAAAAGGTCCAAAATACTTATGAGTTAACGTTAAAAAACCTAATTGGGTTAGCTTTCAGTTAGTGTGAGATCATTAGAGGAAAATACATTCAAAGTTGAAACTATATGTAAATATTTCATGAGTTGGAATTAATCTCGACGAATAAGCCAAATTCAGGATTATTCAAATCCAAACCCTAAATCTCAAACAATGAATATCTAGTTCTCTTTATTATTACATGGTAAATTGGATTTTAATAATCCCAACTAAATACTATTGGTCGATAATAATTTCAACTTAGTTTATTGCCACTGTTGGTCCTACATTTAAAAAAAATAGCTCTTTATGGTCCCCCGCTAAAAAAAAACTTAACGGCATTGAGTGTTTTTCGAATTTCAAACTGATTTTAGGGCTTTTGACCGTAAGGAGGATATAAGTCGATTGATGTAAAACTTAGCTCGAAGCGACGCTCAAAACGGCTTGTTAGTGCTTCAGATCGGATGTTTGAACTTCAAATTAACAAAAAATAAGTTGTTTGAAGCATCGTTTCGCGCTAAGTTTTACATCAATCGACTTGTATCATTCTTCCGATCAAAAGCCCTAAAAATCAGTTTGAAATTCGAAAAAAACTTAACGGGATTAAGTTTTTTTTAACAGTGGACCATTGAGAGCCAATTTTTTTTTAAAATTTGGGACCACTAGTGGTAATAAATGAAGTTGAGATTATTATCGACCAATAACAGTTAGTTAGGATTATTAAAATCCAATTTACTTATTACATTGTTATAAAATAACATAATTTAACATCAAAACTTTTCAATCAGTAGTTATTAATAGGTTATATTCATTTGTTTTATCCCTTAAAATATAAAATAATAACTATACTATTTTTTCAACATTCTTACGTACCAAGATTTTATTAACTTGACTAAGACTCGATATAACATCCACTTATAATCATTAAACGACACTACGTTTCAAAGCTTTACATTTTTGAAGATGTTGACATAACTTATTGGTAATATATTCCATATATAACCCATTTAAAAAGTATGCATATGATTTGACAACATAACTATCTGAATAGATAAACTTATAATATCAACTAATTGACTCAATTACATTTAAATTATTAATAAAAATGACATTCACACACACATATACACACACATACTTGATAGAGGTTCGGGTGATTAAGTGTAAAAACTCAGGAAACGATATTGACCATTAGACGAGGTTAATGGAGCAAACAAGAGATATGGGTTGTGATGGTGATAAGTCTCCGAGTCCAAATTGATTCACTGTCTCTTTTATTACAAAGTATCGGGATCTCTTTCAAACTTATCTTGTGGAAATCAAGAATAACTCACTTGAAGTGAACCATTTTAAGGGGTTGTAACTTTTCCTTCAGTACACTAATCCAAAAGGCAAGTAACTTGTTAATCATTAATGGGATCATTTTTTGCCTTGTTGGATTAAAAAATGTTACTCAAACACCGTTCAAAGTTGATTAAGAAAAAGCTTTTGACTCTTTGAATTGAGAATTCCTCTATTCAACAATGTTAAGCATGAACCTTCCGATTATTTGGTGTAGCCGGATCTTGGGCATTGACAGACCCGTGATTTTTTTTTCATAAGGGTTGATCTGAGAGCTTAATCAAAATTTTATTTGGGGCGGTTGGGATTTTTTTTAACATATAAATAACACTAAGTTTATTTTTATTTTTATTATTTTTTTGAGGGTGGTTACCCCGATGGCCACAATGTAGGTACGCCATTGATCTTAGGGACTCTCAGATTGATTAGGATTTTGGTTCTAGTTAATGGCTCACCATCGAAGGAGTTTTGGATTCAAAAAGGAGTAAGACAAGGTGATCTACTCTTCCCGTGCCTTTTCGTCATGGCTATGAAAGCTTTGGTGCAACAATGAAAATGGTGGTAAACTTGGGACTGTTTCATGAAATTAACCTCCTCAATTTGGGGATACCATCTCACATATTTATTTGGGATGTTTCAGTCACACCTTTCACTAATAAGTCGTATTCTTACATGTTTTTATTTAGCATCGGGGCTTAAGGTCAACTCCGATGAAAGCAAGTTTTGTGAAGCAGGGTTGATTTCAAACCAAACTGACTCAATGACATCGACTCCAGGATATAAAACCGACATACTACTCTTCTCATATTTAGGTATGCCAGTTGGTGAAAATATAAACCATATCACTCATAGAAAACCTGTGATGGGTATTTTTGAAACACGACTTTCTCTTTAGAAGACTTAGACACTATGTTTGGAGGGATGGTTGCTTTGCTTAAATCGGTATTTAATAATCCGCTTATTTATTATTTATATTATTCAAGGCTCCAATCCATATTGTTGCCTCTTTGAATAAAATCCGAATTTATTCCTATGGCCTAGCACAATTCTATTGAAATGCTAAATTATTTAAAAAGAAAAAACTAGAATTAGGTACTTTGTTTTTCTTAAAGAAAAGGTACGCGACTGTTTTGTTTGCGGCGCAAGGGATTGCATCTGCAGATTGTTTGTTTTTTTTCGAATATGCTTCATTAAAAAACGTCTGCGTGAACTATTCTTGGTACAGACTTAGTTCATCAACTTCTAAGATTTTCTGAGGTTTGCAGAGTGTTAAACACCACCACCTACCAACACCCATTGTTCACCACCACCACCACCAACCGACTACCACCACCAACCACCAATGTCCACCACCACCCACCACCGTCTACCACCACCACTGTCCACCATAACCACCACCACGCACCATCGGTGTCCACCACCACAACCCACCAACCATCATCTGCCGCCACCACCATCTGCCACCACCCTCCATCACCACACCGCCCACCGTCCACCACTACCACCATTCGTACACAACTACCAGTTTATTTTAGTAGTTTACGGGCGTTAAAAAACAATCTTTTCTTGCAGACTGTAGAGGTTTTGCCCACTTCTTCTTCTATAGATGTGGTCTGCAGATAGCAGATATTTTTACATCTGAAAAAACAAACAGCACCTTAATTAGACGTGTATGGCTTCATTGCTTTATAAACATCATTCACAACATTGTTTTCCTTGATACCATTTCTTCTAAAGATAATATAACAAGAAATAAATATGTCATCCATTTCAACCTTTTGACATTAGGAATTCTTTTAGTTGAATCCAAACTAATATAGTCTAAATTAGATACAAATTATTAAAAAAAAAAAAAAAAACACAAGAGGAAGATCAATATCATGTTGTCTTTCACTTGCAATGGGTTAAGCCTGTCACGAAACATTACGATTATGGAACTTTAGTTAGCAAAATTAACCAATTGAATGTAAATTTTGATAGCCTCAAACTTAATTTAAGTAGACGGCAATTATCCCGCCAAACCCTAGGGCAAATTTAAGCACGTCTACCATCAACGGCAATTTCTTCAAGTCTAACTTTCTGTTTCTTAATTAGTATATGCAACTTTTAATTAGAAAACTACTTGTAATACACGGGTCTCACCCTAGTTTAATTATAGACAGTGATTATATCATTAACCAACATTAGTTTAGCATGAAGTAACTATGAATAGTTACAATTTCTGACTTTAATATGAACTTAATACTTTTTAATTCAAAATTTTGTTTCACACTTTTTCATTAATAAAATAGTTCAATCATATGTTTACTATTCTACGCATATGGACATTAACGTATGGCCTGAAAACTCCCAAAGCCCAATAGGCCATATACGGCCATCTAAGTAAATTAAAAATGCAAAAGCCCGTATGGTTTTACTTTTGAAATTGAGTTAAGAGGGGTAGAAAAAAACCCGAGCCCGGAACTGGATCCAAAAAAAAAAACCTGGAATCAGGTTTTTATATACCCGGGTTCTTACTAACCGAACTGTACCCGACCTTACCCGTAGGGTACGGATAGCGTATGCATTTTAGTACCAAAAACCAGTATCTGAAACCGGACCCGATTTATATATGGTAATACTCAAGAACCAGAACCAGTTCCATAGCCGGAACCAGGTTTTTCAAATACCCAATCTATACCGAAAAATACATGAAAAATACCCCAAAAAGTGCAGCTCCTTAAAAAAACTCAATTTATAATAAAAAATACCCTGAAAAACCCAAAAAAAAACCCCGGAAATAAGGTTTTTTCAATGCCCGAAAATAGGGTATTTAAATACCTGGTTTTAGAATACCTGGTTTTATATACCCACCCAACCCCAGTGCATAGGGTATGGTTTTTAGAAACAATACTCGAACCCGAACCCGATTCGAGTATGACCAATATCCAATTTTCCAATACCCGATAATACCGAACCCGGCTCCATTTCAAGAAGCGGGTTTAGAAAACCCGATTTGTGCACCTCTAAGCCTAATAGGCTAATAGCATTTCCTTTTGTTACTCTATATATATCTTAAGTACATAGAATTGGGCTACTTTTGACACGCCATTAAGAGTTTAATTGGGCCGATTCAAGATCCAATTTTTGAATTAAGAAGAATTAAGATTCCAAATTATAAACTAATTTATGATTTGACATCCTTAACCCCACCAACTTTGGTTAAGAAATAAAAGTTCCAATTAAGGATCTTTAAGCCATGATTAATAATCTATCTCATTCTCATCCCACCAACATTAATAAAAATATCCAAAGCCCTCTTCAAATTGATACCATTTTCATGACCTTTAAATTGCCACAAGTCAAACTATAATGGTAATATCAATGAAAAAGACATAAAGTCAAAGATAATATTATCACTTGATCTACATATATAGGATTCTTTTTGATTCATTTTCTTACACTTTTTTAAACATAATGTATGATTAACTTTTAAGCTATTTATTGAATGTTTCATTACAAAAGAATCATAGTTTTAGAGGAATGTTTTTGCACCACTAGCATAACCTTTTAATAAAACGGGTTGACATATAATTGTATGTAGTCTTACATATTTTTCTATCAGACAGACAAATGGTTATTGAGTTCACGAGGTTTGAATCTAAACTCATTATATTCAAAATGTTAAAATCCAAGGTTGCAAGCACCGCTAAGAACTTTGCCTTAAACATATATCAAATGTAATATATTATTAATAATATCTTTTTAGAAAAAGAAAAGGGAAAGGAAAAGGAGACCCTTTTGCATTAGACATTTATACTCCAATTTGACTTATTAATTTGGTAGTGTATTGACTTTGAAGCTCCAATATCTTGATTCCAATGGTGGAAGATAATGGGGATGCCCCATAAAAAGATGAAAGAAGAGATGAAGATGATAATAATGTATACACATTTGTGATGTGTTCTCCAAATACCAAGGAATGTTGACCCATCAAAATCTACTATAAGTTTGATTACAATATATATTTTTTAAAAATTGAAAACATGACAAGAAAAGAGAAAAAAATATTTGATTACTAATTTCTTGATATTTGATGGTTGGCGAATTTTTCAAATATAAAATATGAGTTAAAAAAAGTTGTAATAACTTCATGTAGGAATTAATGTTCTTTGTAGCAAAACATCTATGTAGGGCTTGGTGGATCCTCATAAGATCAAACTCCCATCATTTGATTTTGATTGCATTGCTATTTTATATATTTTTTTAATATATAACTTCCATTATGAAAATGTGTAGGTTATGTGTTTTACACTGATACTAGACATGTCATTTCAAAAGAATGTATGTTACATATCCTCCAATCTTGGTTTTGACCTAAGAAAATTTTGTTCCCTTGTCTCCTTCATGCAAGCCAAGTTTTCACAAGTCTAACATATTACTAATTAATATGCTAAATTTATGAGAATGGTCCCTATAATAATTTGTCCCAGATTATAAAAAAAAATTCACATATCTCTTAGTTCGCACGTCTCATCTTCATCTTTGTATATATAGCAAAATATATTTTCAACCAATTTGTTTGTCATCTCATCACACCTATATTTCTCTAGCTGATCGCTACTTAATCACACAATTCACTAAATTCACGCATGTTTGTGTGCTGCTACCTGCTTTTCAACAAATTTGTTGAAGATGACGCGAAAATGAGTTACATGAACCTATAAACAAATTTGATGATGCTTTTCTTGTTCAAAACAATATTAGGTCAAAGTCTTTTTCATCTTTTGAGCTCAAACCTACAAATATCATTTGACCAGAATACAACCTTATGAATAAAGTCAATATGCTCCTTCACTTGTGAAGAAACGTGGATCGTCTCACTGGTAGACGATCAACTTTCCTCGGGTATGAGTATGCTATATCACCAATGGTCTTCCGGAGTATGAATTCTTCCACCTACAAAACGAGCAGCACCGTGAACTTACCCCTCAGAAAGGGACAGAGGGGTCCTCTTTGGGGTAACCCTCCGGTGTGAGAATAAGAGATTGTAGGAGAAGATAATAATATGAGAGTGAGTAAGGATTTAGAGTATATTTTCTTGCTTACCTCCCCTTGTAAAGGTGGTGTGGTATTTATAGTGTTAGGGTTTCCAATGATTGGGCTCAGATCCCATTAGGGCCTTTTTGGCCTCCTCCTATTGCTTCGCGCCACGTGTCCTTAGGACACCTGGTGCTTTTTCATTGATTATTCTCTGACCAAGGTATTTCACCTGACTCATGTGCAATCACGTGGTAGCACACATGGGTTTTGCTGAGTTGTCCACCTTTCATTGGCAGCTATCAACATCAGCATATTCTTTATTCCTTAAAGGATACCTTCTGGAAGGTTGTCTGATGAGCACAATCAGGGTTGTCCTTATCCTGATTTGGATAAGGATGAGGTTGATTATGTGCATGTGTGATATGCGCCTATCCTGAGGATGCGCGAGGTCTTCTCTTTATTCTCACGCGCAGATGTTTCATGCGCAGATGTTTCATGCGTGAGCATACGTGATATGCGTCACACGCAGATGCGCCACGCGCAGATGTGATATGCGTGAGCATATATGATGCGTGAGCATATGTGATATGCGCCACGCGCGGATGTGATATGCGTGAGCATATATGGTGCGTGAGCATGTGATACGCGTGAGCGTATGTGATGCGTGAGCATATGTGATATGCGTGAGCATATGTGATATGCGCCATGTGCATAGGTTTTGGCTTTGTGCCTTCATGACATCTTGATTTCAAGCCTCTTATCTATATCTTGTGGGTTGACCCGCCCCGCTCGATGTTAAGGCGGGTGCATACCTCTTCAAGCCCCCCCCAGTCTAATGTGTGTCTTGTCTCGCGCGAGCGAGGTAAGATAGATATTAGACTTAATAGTTTGCTCTTTTAATAGGGTTTGTCTTTTCTTTTTTATTTCTCATCGTTGCGCGAAATTCTATCCTTTTGGTTGAAATGAATCGTCCATGTACGTGGTTGGTTGGTGCTGACATGCGCCAGAGATGGAGACATGTGTCAGACTTTTCGTGTGCTCGAGGTGCTACAGTTGCCTTTCATGTCCCCTCACACAGTGTCAGGAACACGTGTCGCGCTCGTGTTGGCCTGCACCTGCGAGTGGGGGCGCGTGGACTCTGATCAGTACCTGTTTCGTTCCCTTTCATGTCCCCTCACACAGTGTCAGGAACACGTGTCGCACTCGTGTTGGCCTGCACCTGCGAGTGGGGGCGCGTGAACTCTGATCAGTACCTGTTTCTTTCTCTCTCCTGGGCCTATAAAAGCAAGCCTTTTGAGTTGTTATTCTTCATCTTCATTGTTATTTCAGAGCTTTTTCTTTCCTTCCATTTTCATTCCGATTAAGAGCCTGTCTTTTGCTTCCAAATTTCCGTTCTTGAAGTAACCGCTGTTTGATTCACAGTTGTATGTCTGATAACCCAGACACCACAATCTTCCAAATCATTAGTCATGTCCACTTTGAAGAAGACCGGCAAGGGAAAACGGGCTGCCGAGGCCTCGTCGGAGGAGGTGCGGAAGGGCAAAACAGTGAAAATATGGGATGAGATTCCTTGCAAACTGAAACAGTCTGATTTCGACAGTCTCATCGCCTCTCAGGGTTTTCTCCCTGAGTACGGCTGCATGCTCCCGGCGGCCGGGCAAACAGCGGCAGATCCGCCCACCGGCTATATCTCCTTATACTGCCATTTTTTCACTCACTGTAACCTTCGTCTCCCGATGACAAGGTTTATGGGCGCGCTGCTTCAGTTTTATGGGATTCACATATCCCAAGTCCATCCTTGTGGACTAGTGCGCATGACTCATTTTAAGTTCATGTGCAAAGCTCAGCGCGAGGAGCCCACCCTCGGCGCTTTCAATTTTTTTACAAGCCAAAAATCCAAGATTCTTGGTTCTCATTTATACCTCGCAGTCAGAAGGTCAAGTGCTGCACTGTTTCCTTCAAAAGCCTTCATGACGTGTCTGAGAAATTTTTTTATATTAAGGCTGGTGTGGTTCCCATCCGCATGACTATGCGCGCGATCACTTCTGCGCCTACAGACGATAATGTTCTTAAGAACCCATGAAGGTTCACTGGACGGATCACACGAGATATCGTGGTCTACTCAGGTGCGGAATCCCTGCGTAGATCGTTACGAGTGTAGAAAGCAAATCAAACAAACACGATACGATAAACGAACACGTGATACGATATAACTAATACAGACTCTCGTCGACTCGATCGACTCAAACACTAACTGATTAACTGAACTCACGAACAACTAACTGATTCACCAAAACTTTCTAAACCAAGCCGTAACATCTATATAAATACACGACAACTTCGCCTGATATGTTCAGGCGAAGTTGTCCATAACTTCGCTTGTTCAACAAGTTCGCCTAGGCGAACTTGTTAACAACTTCGCTTATAACAAAAACATAAATAACAATACAGACTCGATTACAGACACTAGACTATGAACTACTGACATTCATGCACCAACAGACTCCCCCTTGGCAGTAGCTTCATATCTTGATCTTTAAGCTCTTGTCTTGTAATCCTGTATCTTCACGCATGCACTCCTTCTCTAACACATACCGTGACTACTCGCTGATATTTCCTTGCTTCATCATTCCAAGCAGGAATATAGAATATCTTCTTTTCATTCAACACTTGCAGATCAGCTTTCGATAAGTTAACAAGATGCATCGGATCATACACCCTCAGCACTTCTTGTTCGTCTTCGTCTTCCATCACGGCTTCAGCAGTCTGGCAATCAACGTACCACCATTTTAGATTCTTCAACACATCTTGAGGCATAGTCTTCATTGGAACCTCCTTGATGCATCGGATCGTTTTGTACTTCATCACCATCCATGGCTTGCCATCTGCTCTCATTCCCCTTTCTGTATCCTCCACGAGCTTTCCCTTCTGTGGCTTTAATAATTCAAACTTCTTCTCTTTTATGCTTTCTTTCCACACGATCTTCCCAATCACTCTTGCCATGTTGTCGTCACTTCTATTTATCAGGCCCAACCTGGCCAAATCCTTCACCTCACATTCCGGCAACGTATTGAGAGATCTTAGGGTTCTTTTGAAGTATTGAATACCATCATAACGCTTCACCACAAACAACTTTATCTGTTCATCATATATCCAACAGATAATTCCCTTCTTCGACTCAGCATAGCCTTTGATGTTATAACTCTTCTTGAACATGGCTGGAACAGCAGGCTTCTTGGTCTTAATAAACCAATGAGCACAGCCTTCCTTCCACCTAGGCTGCTCCTCCCACTCAGTCTCATCCATCTCAGCACCCATGTCGGCTTTCTCAACATCTGGGATCTCGTGTTCAACGTCTTCTTCTACTATCTCCCCCTCTTCTATCCCATCTTCAATCACAATCTGTGCGCCAATCTTCTCAATCTCCTCACACGGCAGCACATCATCATCAAACACATCATCATCCATCTCAGTACCCATGTTGCGAAGACCGTCGACTCTACAAATTGTGCCACCACCTCTGAAGGAGTAAGCGTTGGAGGTGGTAACGACACAATCTCCGGAGTCGTCGTCTGTAGTGTAGTGGATGGAATGCCGACGGCTGATGTAGCCACCACAGGAACATCTGCGGCGCTTGTAACCTGTACAGAAGAAGGAACCATCGACATACCTGACAGTGGGGAAGGAGCGAAACGTATAACTCGTGAAGTCTCTCCAGCTCCCATACCAGCACCTGTCCTTTCACGTCTTGATCGTCTAATCAGCTTGTGTATATCCTCCTCTTCTTCTTCTGACTCACTATCATCCACCGTTCTCTTTCTCTTCCCTAACGTCCTCTCACGTGTCACCAACATCCTCCTCGCTTCATCCATCACATCGTCAAGATCTGAGTCAGCCACAGTAGTAGCTGCTCTAGTTACAATCACTTCCCTCACCTGTGCAGCAGAGACCTGCACTTCTTCATGTGGATCAAAACGATCCATGTCGAAGAAACCTTGGCCGCCAAATGCAGCATCAAGGTCTACATCCTCTTCAGCCGGCACAACAGGCGCAGCAGGTACAGCTTGAGGTGCTCCCGCCTGTCGTGGTTGAGGATCTCTGAACTCGTCCCCAGCAGCAGGAACATACCCCAGGTTTATTAAGAACCCAAAGAGTGGAGTATGCCTTGGACGCAGTTCAGGCTTGCTCCTCGGACTGGAAGTGCGACATTGAGCAAAGATACGCTTGCTCACACTCTCCACGTATCTTATCGGGCGTCGTTGAGGCAGATTCGGAGCTACATGGTTCAAGATCATCTGGATGAATCTTGGATACATAATGAACCGCTCCCGAGCTATCGCCCTCCTCTGTCTGTCGATCTCGTAAAAGACCATCTGACTAAAGCTATAACGTTTGTTATAAGTTAGAGCAGTCATTGCTGACTGCATGGTCGCACCCATACCGTCAGTGCCCGCCTTCCTCCCAGATATGCATACTATCATAACGTGCATGAGGAAGCGCCACTGATCGAGCAGGAACCCCTTCCGTCTCTGGGTATCGCCCAATGGACCAGAATAGCCCATTCGTAGAAACGCTCCATCACGAAACGGAGCCACAAAGTCAGTCGGGTCGTCCCGAGTCTCCTCTCCAAAGCGTAACGCCACCCGTATCTGTTCAGACGAGAACTGAACTTTCTGGTTGTTGACTGTTGCTCTCATGACCGGGGGCTCAACACGACAATCATACTCCACCGTCTGCCAGAAATCCTCGATATTGGGTAAGGATATCGGCAGAGTCGTCGTGATTGCGTGAAATATCCTCGAGCGAATGAGGAAAGAAATGATCTCACGGTAGTCCTCTACGCCGCTCGCTTCCGGGTCTAAGGTAATGTACATATTGTGACCCGGGAAAAATTGTCTCTGGTTATCTCCGTCATCGCCTCCAGCACCTCCAGCACCAGCTACTGCAGCCATATCTGCAACAAACGAACCAAGTAAGATAAACATTAAAGCATAACACAAGTTCGCTTATTACCATGAGCGAAGTTGTGATAAAGACTGTATAGGCGAAGTTAAAGTTTGGGCGAAGTTGGGAACAAATTCGCTTCAGCTTAAAGTTCGACTAAAAATTATTAAGTTAAAAAGGTTCCAGGCGAAGTTAAAGTTGGGGCAAAGTTGGGAACAACTTCGCTTCATCTTTAAGTTCGCCTCACCACAACATCGCCTCAGGCGAATTTAAGTTTCAGGCGAAGTTACGGATAACTTCGCCTCAGGCGAATTTAAGCTTCAGGCGAAGTTACGGATAACTTCGCCTAAACCTTAACTTCGCCTGAATCTGAAACGGCGACAGTAAAGTTAATCGACATCCGTAAAACTGGTGTTTCGATTAACTTTGACGATTGAGGAGGCTAAAACACATGATATTAAGGATAACTAAACGGCCAGGTTGTACATGAACACGTAAAACAAGTTTTGAACTCGGGTTTAAAGATCGGTTGTTCGGGGTTATTAACCGGTTGTCGAAACAACCTTAGATTAACATCAATGAACATATAACATTTGATAAAAGAACCCAAACAACCTTTAGATCGGTTTGAAATCGAAGAACAAGATAACAAGTTTTATATCTGTGTAAGTTCGCTGTGAAGACGAGAATAAGTTCGCTGATATTTAGAATAATGAACGAATTGACTGTTGAAAATCCTTATATATGGGCGGAGTTATTCAGGCGAAGTTATGGATAACTTCGCCTAGGCGAAGTTATCCACAACTTCGCCTGTTCAACAACATCGCCTATATATTTACAAAATTTAACCTTATAAGTTTAACATTTTTCCAATTAAGTTATAAAACTTTCCTTTAAGAACTAAATGACACGTTCAAGTCCAAGTAACCCGTTATAAACAAATACAACTACAGAAAAAGAAAACTTTAAACAATTTAAGTATAAGGGATCAAATTTCAGTCTCGATAGGGACTGCTACGTTTTAGAAAAGATCCGAACAGGAATCATACTAAGTATGTGACTGTCACATAGATCCGTGTTTAGCTGTATTATGACATAAGGAAACAGGGTGTAAGCAGGTAATATACTTAAGATGGTTTTCATCGTTTCTGTGATACGAGTTAGGTTCAATTATGCCTCAAAATTTAAGTGGGCAACAACTCAGAAATATTGATGCCTCCTATCTATCCTCAAAGCGTATTTGGCTTTCCCCAAGTCACCCCGAATTGACCTCGACCCATAGTGTCTGATTAAGTTGTAAGTACTCTTCATCTGGTTCCCGTTCTTCTTCTTACTCTAAGATTAAGAAGTCTTGACACTTTCATCTCTAGAATGTTTAAATACTCACAATTTTTTTTTTGTTAACTCACAAATTTACATAGACTTCAGAGTAGTAAATAACTGCAAGTCCCGAATCTGGATCACTGCAGTTTCTTGAAACGCTATCTTCACGGGAATCAGACCACCCATGGGCTCGTGTATGACTGGGTAATTGCTTTTCTGCCTATCACTTGGAAAGATTAAAATGAAGACAAGCAAAACTCTTAAGGAGTGTCCACGTAAAATCAAGTAAATTTAGTTTGTATCACGTCTACTTTTACGCACCATAAAAAGTTACCTTGACATACAATGACTGTCCTAAAGCCTTTTAAGCCTAATAACTTCACTAGTTAAGCACACAGAATTAGTATATCTATCATTTTCCAAGGTTGGATCAAATTTTATGTTTAACATAGCAAACGTACTTCTTACGAAGTAGTAGACTTGAAAAATAATTTCATTTCCCTTTTTTTTCAAAATTTTAACATTAATCGCCCCGACCAAAACAAAGTCTTCAGGTAAACGGCTATCCCGAAGATCCAATGGATCAGCTGGACTGACCACATACTAGTATGTGTCCTTATAACTAGGTATGATCGACTAATTTTAAGCGAAAGAATGAAAACTCATCATAAACCGCCCCGGTCACAATCAGTAATCTGGTTAATGGCTATCCTCAAAATCTACAAGTAGAAAATGAGGACCAAACATATCCGAAGACAAGTCCTTCAAACTGATGTAACCGACATATTTTTAAGCGATAGTGACCCTTTTTTTTTTTTTAAATATTACAAGAAAAGCATGGTTACTCGGGATTGATCATCCCATTTAGCTCGATAAGGTTTTGAAATCTTGTTTTATCAAACGCTTTAGTATAAAGATCAGCGAAATTATCAAGCGTATCCACCTTTTCAAGCACTATCAATTTCTTCTCAGCACAATCCCGTATGAAATGATGACGTATGTCAATATGTTTAGTTTTACTATGTTTCACGGGATTGTTAGTTACTGAGATAGCAGCTGTGTTATCAATGCAAATAGGAGTAAGTAAGAAATTCAGACCATAGTCGCGCAACTGTTGTTGAATCCAAAGAACCTGGGAGCAGCAGTTGGATGCTGCCATGTATTCTGCTTCACAGGTTGAAATTGCGACCGAAGTCTGTTTCTTGCATTGCCACGACACCAATCTGCCACCAAGAAACTGACATCCTCCTGTTGTTGACTTCCGACTCTGATTGCACCCACCATAATCAGAGTCTGTGTAGGCGACTAGCTCCAAGTCTCCTCCTTTCGGGTACCACAACCCCAACTTCGGTTTGCCCTTGAGATACCGCAAGATCCTCTTCACACCTTTCATGTGAGATTCCTTTGGGTTTGCCTGAAAACGAGCACAAAGACAAACAACAAACATTATATCAGGCCTAGAAGCAGTTAAGTACATTAAAGAACCTATAATAGCCCGATACTAAGTTGGGTCCACATCTGCATCACCGTCTGTCTCAGCACCCAATTTGTGATTGACGCAGATTGGAGTGTCGAATGGAGTGCTGTCCTCCATCTTGAATCGTTTGAGCACATCATGGACATACTTGGTCTGGTGAATGAACATCCCATCCTTCTTTTGATCAACCTGCAATCCTAAAAAGAAAGTTAGTTCACCCATAGCACTCATTTCAAACCTTTTCTTCATGACGGCCTCAAAATCTTGACACATGGAGACTTTTGATGCAGCAAAAATAATGTCATCCATGTAGACTTGCACTAGCAGGAAGTCGCTTCCTTGTCTCTTCACAAACAGCGTGCTATCTATCTGACCTCTTTCAAACCCATTTTCAAGCAAGTAGTCTGACAGAGTTAAGTACCAGGCACGAGGTGCCTGATGTAATCCATACAATACCTTGCTTAACTTGTACACATGGTCTGGAAAATCTGGGTCAGGAAAACCCGGAGGTTGCTCAACATACACAACCTCATCAACTTTCCCATTCAGAAACGCACTCTTCACATCCAACTGAAATACCTTCATCTTTTTATATGCAGCAAACGCCAAAAACAATCTAATGGCTTCCAACCTTGCAACAGGAGTGAACACTTCATTATAATCAATCCCCTCTTGTTGATTGAATCCTTTCACAACTAGCCTCGCCTTGTTTCTTATGATAATCCCTTTCTCATCTCTCTTGCACTTAAACACCCATTTTGTGCCAATCGCATGCACATGCTTTGGTTTTTCAACCAAATCCCAAACTTTCATTTTCTTGAACTGAGCCAACTCTTCTTGCATGTCTTCGACCCACGAGCTGTCCTTTAAAGCCATTTGATAATTTTTCGGTTCAATCTGGCTGATAAAGCAGGTGTACAAGCATTCGTTGATTATTCCTGTCTCCTTAATGCTTGTGTAAACACAGGTGTGCTCATCCAAGCTACGTCTTGTTTGTACACCGGAGGACACATCACCAATCACATTTTCCAAAGGGTGATCTTTATGAATTCTCGTGGTCGGAACAGAACCGACATGCAAATTGTCTTCCAAGTTAGAAGAGAGCTCGTCAATGGTTGTTTCATGCTGAGAGTGAAAAGGATTGATAAATTCTTCTTCAGTTGAGGCAGCAGGGGTAACGTTAGTATTTGATGAGGAAGGTTGACATTTATCAATCAGCTGTCTTTGCAATAGATTTTCTTCCTCATCAAGGATCATCTTCGTAGCAACTCTTTCTTCTTCTTCAGAGATATCTAAATCCGGTATGTTAAAAGACTTAAAAAGTTTAACATAGTCGAAAAACTCCGCAGGTCCGTTGCTTGGTTTTGGCGGGTGGTAACTTGTGATATCTGTGTTACACACCACCTCAATCTTGTTTGTCGATGTATTGAAGACACGTCTGTTGGGAGTCCCAACAACATAACCGACTAAGATTCCTTCATTGGCTACTTCACCAAATTTAGAATTTGTCTTCAAAATCGAACAAGGGGACCCGAATGGTTCTAGACCACTCAAGTTGGGCTTTCTTCCATGCATAAGCTCATAACATGTCTTATCCAGTCTTTTAACAGTTAAGACTCTATTCAGAACATAACAGGCTGTAGCAACAGCTTCAGCCCAAAACACCACAGGAAGCTTTGAATCAGCCAGCATAGTTCTGGCTCCTTCAATTAACGTTCGGTTCTTCCTTTCAGCCACTCCATTCTGTTGCGGTGTATAAGGAGCGCTGTATTGGTGTTCAATCCCTCTCTGAAGACAGAAGATCTCCATCTCAAAATTCTTGAACTCTGTTCCATTGTCATTCCTGATGAACTTAACCATTTTATCCATTACGTTCTCAACTTTGGTAATCAAATTCTTCACCATCTGAGTCGTTTCGTCTTTTGATTTCAGGAAATTCACCCACGAATATCGTGAGTAGTCATCAGTGATCACCAAGCAATAAGAAGTTCCTCCAAGACTTTTTGCATTCACGGGACCGAAGAGATCCATGTGAAGCAACTCCAGAGTACTGGCAATTGAATTGACTTTCTTGGTGAGATGGGATTTCTTGTGCTGCTTTCCCTTCTTGCACGCTATACATTTATCTTCAAAATTGAAATTTTTCAAGGGAACGCCCAGCACAAGCCCATTCCTGACAATGTGGTTCATCTTCCGAAGATGAATGTGCCCCATTCTCCTATGCCACAATTCGGACTCTGTTTCACTCGCTTTTGTCATAAGGCATGAATCTGCCGTGGCCATTTCAGTTGATCTCATATCCATAGTGTACGTATTTCTTTCACGTGGAGCCTTCATCAAAATCCACTCCTCAGGTATCTGAAAACTTGGTTTCAACACAATCGCCTCGTTCTTTGTAAAATAAACGGTGTACTCCTTATCACAAATCTGCGACACACTTAGCAGATTGTATTTCAATTCTTTTACAAAGTTAACATTCTCCAATGTCATTTTTCCGTTCGACACCGTTCCCCTTCCAGTAATATTGCCTCCACTTTCTCCAGCAAAACTTACTCTCCCTCCTTGAACAGGTTTCAAATCGTGTAACAAATATTTGTTACCCGTCATGTGCCGGGAACAGCCGCTATCCACAACCCAAAGATTATTGGCAGCCCTGTTCAACTGTTCCTGCACAATAAAGCAAAAGATTAGAATTTAGGGACCCAAGACCAATTGGTCTTGGATCTATACATCCCAAACTTTGGCTTTCCAAAGTTAGTATCTCGATAACTCCTGTAAGTCCCATTAGGATATCTTATTGAAGATTGATTGTAAGGCCTTCCAAACCTTTGAGAATTGAAAGTATTATAGCTTGTGGTTTGGTTATTAGAAGTGTAAAACTGAGATTTGTTTCTATGAAAACCTGAATTATTCACATTTTTGAATTTTGAACAGTTTTCATATTTAGCAGTATGATAATTATCATTAGGTTTATTCTCAGCTTTAGTAGGCCTTACACCTCTGAATCGCTGCTTCAGAGGGCAATTTGCAACAAGATGTCCTAATTGATTACATCTAAAACAACACCTATGCTCAACTTTTTTATCAACCGGTGTTTTAGATGTAGAGGCTATATTACCGCCAGTTCGTCTCACATATGGTGGGACGTACGGGTTTAGTGGAGTACTCTTTTTATTCGTTTTATCTTTTTCTCCACTCTTGGGTAACACAACCTCCTCTTTTGCCTTACCAGACTCGGATGACTTATCCGAATCTGATGAGACTGGACTTTGAACAGAAATTTCAACACTTGAAACAGGCGAACTTGTTTCGCCTCTACTAACATTTGGTTCTTTAACAGTTACTTTAATTGGCACTGTCTGAGCAACCTCAAAGTCAACAGATTTCTGAACACTAGGGTTAAAAGTGTAATTGTGATTGTACGGTGGTGGAACCTCATGATAACCGATTGCTCCTCTCTTAGCAGAGGAACCTTGATCACTAACAAGGTGATCAAGAATAGCAGAAGAATTTCTGAACTGCTCCAGTTTTCGATTCAGTTCCACCACTTTCACCTGGTGGTCAGCAATCTGTTTTTCTCTCTCAGCAATTAGTTTGGTCTTTTCTTCCAAAACCTCATAACTTAAATCAATCACTTCAATTTTTTCAGCAAGTTTAGTTTTTAAACTTTTAACATCTTTTTCACAAGCTTTTATTTTATTTTTATAGTTATTTTCTCTTGATTTAATAAAGTGATGATCTTCTTTAAGGTTTTAAATTCAGCATCCAACCTAACATACTAATCAGTTATGGTTGCTAGTTGCTCAGACAAGTTCTCACATTTTGAACATATAGGTTTAGAACATACCTCGGAGAGCTGGTCATTGTCATCTGCCATAAGAGCTTTTTCTTCTTTGGTAGCCCTCTCACTTTCTTCAGTTCCAACCTTTGCCAAATTTGCCTGCTCAAAAGTTTCTTTAGAAAGCAGGTTCCAGTTGTATTCACCATCTCCTCTGGAAATCATGGCACTATAATCTTTTCTTCCCTCATTATGCTGTGTAGACTTTCCTTGACTTCGTTCTACACGCTCATTCCTACATTCTTTTGCGAAGTGACCGTTTTGTTGACAATTGTAGCACCTTACCTTTGACTTGTCGAACCCTGGTCGTCCTCCGACAAACTTTCTACCGGTCTTATTCATAAACCTCTTCACCCTCCTTACAATCATGGCCAGCCATTGTAGATCCATTTCTTCCATATCGTCAGCATCAATCTGATCGTAATCTTCATCCAACATAGCTGGATCAACAATCTTCCCTTGAATATAGTTCTCATAGGAAGCAATGAAAGAAGCATAGAGGCCAAACTGCTCTTCAGCAGACTTGACACTCATAGGCATCTTGGAGTAGTTGTTGCTGGGAGCACTTGAAGAGCAACTACTCTTGCTTGCCTGGGGTTGAGAACCACTAGATCCAGCTGCTACATAGCAAACATCCCCATTTGTGTTAACTGACACATGCCCCTCATGTGATGAGTTGGGGCCCGACTCTCCCTTCGAGTAGTAAGCAGCCGATTCAGTCTTTGAGCCTGAGCTAGTGTTGACTTTAGCTCCATACATACTTGGATCTTGAACCTGATCCATAGATGTCTCCTTTCTTACCATGTTAAGCTCAAAGGTCCTGAGCTTGTTGACTGTCGTTTCGAGATCATAAGTGGGAAAGTCCTTGTCTTCCCTCATCAGCACAGTGTACATCTCCCATTTTGGTGGGAGAGCATCCAGAAGCTTCTCAACTATCTCTTCTTCTCTGTAAGAAATGGAATAGTTGCTCAGTTCAGTCATCAGATGATAATATCGAGTGATGATATCATCTAATGATTCATTCTTCAAATACTTGAAGACTGAGAACTGGGTATTGAGCAGTTTTATTTTTGAAGCCCGGATTCCTACATTTCCTTCAAATCTGCTCTCAAGGGCTTCCCAAAGCTCCCTTGCTGAAGTGTACTTCCTAAAATTATGAAGGATCTCCTGTGGAAGAGCCATGGTAATAGCAGCATGAGCCTTGCTCTCAGCCTCATACATCTTCTTCTCCTCTTCTTCCATTTTGCTATACTTTTTAATTTGATCCCGACCTTCATACTCCATAATTGGTGGAATATACCCATCCTGGATGCATACCCACATCTTCGCATCCTGGTATTTGACGTACTGTATGAACCGATCCTTCCATGCAACGAAATCGGATTCCTTCAGCAATCTTGGGGCCTTGGTAGCCGACCCTGCTTCAACTTCCATCTTCACTAACTCAGAGATGTTGATCGACGACATCTTTCCCGAAAAGTAAGAAACCTGAAAAGTTAAAAGTTTTTTTTTTTCTATAAAGTACTGTAGGCGAAGTTACGGATAACTTCGCTTGAAGTAGGCGAAGTTGTAGAGAACTTCGCTGAAGAACTTCGCTGATCACTCTGCTGATTAACTTCGCTGATTCTTAACTTCGCTTAAGGTAAGCGAACTTAGGAATGAGGCGAAGTTGTAGATAACTTCGCTGATACAGGCGAACTTGAGAAGGTAGGCGAAGTTGTGGATAACTTCGCTTAACCTTATATCTTCGCCGAAACCCTACGTACAGTGACGGCAACTTCGCCTGATGAACACGGACGTTTTTGAAGATCTGGAATCTGGATTTAACAAGGTTTTTGATGGTACTAAGGCTTGAATACTGTGGTAGTAGGTAAGATTGACTTAGAAACACGAAAACATGTCCCGCGAATAGTCGAAACGGGACGAAATCTACACCCGCGTGAATATCCCGAACCACACAATCGAGCAAATGCTCTGATACCAATTGAAGGTTCCCTGGACGGATCACACGAGATATCGCGGTCTACTCAGGTGCGGAATCCCTGCGTAGATCGTTACGAGTGTAGAAAGCAAATCAAACAAACACGATACGATAAACGAACACGTTATATTGATAACCGAACACGTGATACGATATCACTAATACAGACTCTCGTCGACTCGATCGACTCAAACACTAACTGATTAACTGAACTCACGAACAACTAACTGATTCACCAAAACTTTCTAAACCAAGCCGTAACATCTATATAAATACACGACAACTTCGCCTGATATGTTCAGGCGAAGTTGTCCATAACTTCGCTTGTTCAACAAGTTCGCCTAGGCGAACTTGTTAACAACTTCGCTTATAACAAAAACATAAATAACAATACAGACTCGATTACAGACACTAGACTATGAACTACTGACGTTCATGCACCAACATCCCAACTGGCGCATGGGTTAATAGGTTGACTGCTGAACCATCCCCGCTAAGAATATTTGCGAGGAGGCGCTGGTGGGGGTTGGTATGAGCAAGAGGTGGACCGACAGCGCGACTGAGCCTGTCATTCAAGTTGATGGCTTATGTGAGTTATTAGCTCATTGCATTATTTCTGCTCGAATATTATTCATTTTGCTGATATCATTTGTCTTGTTTTATGCAGTAAGCAAGGAATACGTCCATGCCGCCTATGATGAGCATATGGAGGGTGGCTCTGTCGCGCTGGGCGCTGGGGAAGTTGCTTTCCCCGATCGCTTCGACGATATGTTCATCCCTGTTGATTTGGGATTTTGCTTTGACAGCGATGCGCCTGGTAAGCCTTTGTACTTATGCTTATGCCTTTAGAATACCAAATTTGGTTAACATTTCTGTTACACGTATTGTAGATGCGCTCGAGAACTATGAGCTGGAGCTCGCAGAATAAGAGGTGGAGGAAGAAGCTGAGGCGCCACAACTCAAGCGCAAAGCTAAAGGCAAAACTGGCGCAGGGGCCAGTAAAAAGCAGAAGAAAAATGATGAAATTAAAGAACTCAAATTCTCCATTATCATTTTGTTTTTTTTAAGTGTCCAAAATTTGAGAAACCAACAAACAAAACTACTATTGAATGCTCTTTTTTTTATTATTTTTCTTTTTAGTTTCAAAGAGAAGAAAAAGAAATAAGTTTACATATATAAATACTTTTACTTCAAAATTTTTTAGAAGAAAATGGAATAAATTTAAATTATATGGGTTATACTATAAAAGTTGGTTTGTTTAAGAAGCCTAAGGAGTATTAACCCTGAAATTAGATTAATAAGTGGACTAAATTAAAATCAAACATGTTGTATTATGTGTTATAATTTCAAAAATGTTATGAGTTAATAAAGGGTGTTATAATTTCAAAGATGTGAGTTAATAAAGGGTGTAACTTTTTTACATTACGAGTTAATTATATACAGTCGTTTTATGCGTATAAGTTATGGTACATGATTACAAAATACATGGACGTGATTATATAACATGGTCCCATGGATTACATATGACCAATTGTTCCCTCCTCTAAAACAGATGTGTCAAGTTTTGGTGGCTTCCTACTAGGGGTGTTCAAAAGTACCCGAATCCGTATTCGTATTATCCAAAAATCCATATCCAAACTATCATAAATTTCGAATTATAGATATCCGAAAATTCGGATTCGGACAACAATTATAGGATTTTTTTTGATAGTTTGGATATCCAAACAATCCGATATATAATGATTTTAAAAGTTTAATTATATAAACATATATAGCATTTAAAACCCTAAATCCTATCAATATTCACAAATCTAACGCCGCTGACTTCTACTTCTCCGCCGCCTCGCATCTGACTTTGCCGAAGGACTCTACGTCGGATTGGTTCGACGGTGACTTTGAGGGAGTTTCCATGGAAGGAATATGGCTTGTGAGAGGTGTAGGTGGTGTTAGAGTTTAAAATTGGAAAGAGAACATGCTGGTGGCGGTAGATTGAGTAAGCAGCCATTGCTGCAAGTGTGGTGAAGAAGATGGTGTCTTCTTGTTATTGTTGGTTATGGTTTTAGCAAAAGGTCTGGACATCCGAAGTTTGGTTATGCGAAACTCCAGATATCCAACTTTGAATACCCCTACCGCCTTGAAGAAACACTAATCGACCCCGGACAGATTACGGATAATCTGGGGGTTAAATAGATGTTTCCCACGAGGGGTTAGATCCGGCAAAGATGGTTCTTCTGATAACCTGCAAAACAGACACCGTGAGCTCGTCACTGAGAAGGGGGGGGGGGTTCCTCCTTGTGACCACCCTCCGGCGTGAGAATCAGACTAGATTGCTCTTGAATATAAGTATATATTAAGAGATTGCTAGAGCAGATATCAGGTATAATATGTAAGATACAAGATGAGATTAGATGATCATACCATTTGGGGTATTTATAGCCGAAGGTAGGTTTCTAAGAAGGTATAGCCGGCTGAATAGTATTCCTGTTCTACCAACTGTGGCCTACGCACGTGCCATGCTGGTAGTTGGTGGGTAGGCAGCGGCTGACAGTGACCAGGCCTGCTGTGTACTATTCCTTTTCCACCAACTGCCGGCTATGCACGTGGTATGACAGGAGTTGGTGAGCAGGCAGCGGCTAATAGTGACATACAGTACAAGAGCATGCTGCTCGCCATACTGTTGTCAATGAGCTGTCGTATCTCTGGTCAGATCTTTCACCCATACCTCGTCAGGTACAGTACAAAAGATCCTCCAGTATCGTACGGACTGGCTTATTTGGGCGGGAGTATTCCCCCTCCCGCCTTTGTGCGGGATTGTTCCCGGCTTTGCTCATTCCTTCAGGTGACTACTGAATTATTGAGAGCTAAGTGCCTTGTGCGTGTAGCCTTGCTGCGCGGGTGGCCTTCCCTGATGGCTTGTATCAGCAGCTGCGGGAACAGGCGGAGTACTTCACCATTGGGAGGCATTTCCTGCGGGAACAGCTTGCGTACTGCGCGTAAGGACGTCACGTCTCTGAGCATGGTGGGTCCTGCGGATCCAGTTGGTTTCTGCGCAGACGTCTCTCTTCAAGGTGAGTCCTGCGGGTCCAACTGGGCTCTGCTGGGACCTACCTCTTCAAGTCCCCCAGTCCAATGTTCTTCTCATGAATGTTCAATAAAGTGAGGTGAACTTTTGGACTTAAGCAAAGGGTTTTGAAAAGGGTTTATTTTTAAGGTTTTCCATGGGGATTCTTCCCGCGGAAGTCCTTATGTCACTTGCAGAAATTCCCGACTTTCCTGCTTGATCTTTGGGTATGATGCGGGTAGGTCTGTAACCTCCTCGCAAGTCAGGAGCGTTGAGTCCCACTTGTGTGGATTCTCCATGAGGTTTTGGTAGTTTTAAACATAGTGATCAATTATGTTAAAACCACCAATTCCATCTTGAAGCTTCAAACAATGTAGTTCTCGACGTTCCCGCTATGCGGGGATGTTATTCCCGTTTCAGCAAGCATTGCCCAGAAGATCCTTCTTGGTTTCAATTCCCTGCGGAGCGCTAGGTATGTGAAGGGTTTTGCCTTGACACTGTACCCGCACTCGTCTTACGGTTACTTTACTTCCAAGGTATTCCTGGCGTCAATTCCCTGCGGGTGCTAAGTATGTGAAGGGTTTTGCCTTAACACTGTACCCGCACCCGTCTTATAGTTACTTGGTTGCCGAGGAATTCTTGGCTTCAATTCCCTGCAGGTGCTAAGTATGTGAAGGGTTTTGCCTTAACACTGTACCCGCACCTGTCTTACAGTTACTTGGTTGCCAAGGTAAGGGGTATTTTCCCGCTTTTGAATCTTTTTGAAATTTTGAAATTCGAAGAGTTGGTGAAAGGATAAGAACAGTCCAAACTATTGAAACGTCGTCCGACGGTTTCTTCTGACTGTGTCAGGAAGTGCAGGAAGTTATGGCGACGTGACAGTATATGGTCATTCCAGGCGCTTTTTCAGGCGCGTGGGCGCGAATTTTCGGGCGCATGGCCGCGAAATTAATGGCACGCGTCCTTTCAACAGCTGTTGCCAGCTTGCTTATTGCCACGTGTCATAGTTTCATTGCACCTGCGATTTCTCTCTCTTCCGCATTAAATTCATCGCATTAATTGCGATTAGTATATAAAGGGGGAGAGGGTCCTTTGCAATCCACACTTTCACTTTTCTCTTCATCTCCAAAACGATTTCCGGCGAATACTCACCTTTTCAGTCGAGCATTCTCTTGAAATCGTTCTCTTTTTCATACCTGCAAGATGTCTTCTGCTTACGATCTTGAGGCTACAGCCCAGGAGGCTGGGGTGTATGCCGAGAACCCGTCATCCACGTCCGACAAGGATGACAAGAGTACTGCTAGCGAGTGCCAGTGTGCTCTGCCTGTCGATCTATATCAGTACATCGTCAGGAAGTTCATGCTCGAGTCTCTCGAGCCTGAGTTTCCTGAACCTCATCAGACGGTGTATGATGCCCCCAGAGGCAAGATCGGGGTATATGCCGCATTCTTTGTCTATGGGGAATCTTAGGTTCCCCTTGACGAAGTTTGTGTACCGTGTTCTGGAGAGGCACGGTGTACACCTGACCGAGGTACACCCGATGGCGATCGCGAAGATTCGCCACTTCGAGTGGGTGTGCCGGATTCTGGGCGTTGAGCCCTTCGTCGACCGCCTGATGACCTTTTACTCTTGGAGGTGCATCCAGGGGTGGAATACTCTGATAACCCGATCAAGGGTTTGAAGATTTGCGCAACCGAGCGCAGTCTTCGTTCATGGAAGCGGGAGTTCTTTTATATCTCCGCTCGCGCCATCCCCCTTGCCATGAAGTTCAAGAATGGGCAAGCACTCCCCAGACTTCACGCCTCCAACTACAGGAGGCGGAATGGTTTTCAAAGATTTCCCGAGTCCAATCTCCGGTTTACCGCTTTGCGGAGTCCGGGATGGTGATGCTCGGGATGAGCCGGGTGTGGAAGGATGCGGAGGCGCAAAGATCCCGATCCTCCTTGAATACGGTTTGAACTCTGTCCCTTACGGTATGCTCTGTCTTCTTTGTTTATATAGGTTTGTCTTCTACTGTTTTTCTTTTATTTCAGAGGGGAACGACTTGCAGTCGCTCCTGTATCCGCGGGAGGCTGATAGTCCCGCCCGGATGGGTACTCGTGCTCTAGATGAGAACGAGTTGCCCATCCTTGAACACGACGGCGGATCGGTTCGTGGAGGTCTACCCGCCAGGCCACGAGATCCTGAGCGCCAGGCGGCCAGGTAAGGCGTTATTCAACCCTCGACCCCTCAATGCTGAAACCTCTGCTGGAATTCCTCTAATCTTGTGTTCTGATGAGGAATCCGCAGATGGTCCTCCGTTGGTGCGGAAGAAGAAGGCTGCCGGCGGGAAGGGGAAGGCGAAGGTGGCCTCTACTGCCGATCCGGTGCCTCGGTCTGATTCAGAGACCGAGAGCGAGGAGGTGGCGGGGAACCCTGGTGGTGATAAGACCACTGCTCCGGAGGCTGCGACGACTGTCACCTCCGGAGAGCCCAGGATGACGACGGTGAGCGGCGTAAAGAGGCCGGCTCCATCGGGTTCGTCCCCGCCTGTCCGCACTTTTAGGCTCAAGAAAACCCGTAAGTACAAACTTCCTTTATTTTTAACTTCATAGCTTTCCATCATTAATACTTATCTTCTTTGTGCAGGCGTGGATGCTACCGCATTCCAGGGTGGAGCGGGGAAGAATACCTCCGGACCCATGACGGTAGGCTTGGTCAGCCTACCTGAGGCGACGACCCAGGCGGCTGCGCCTGCTTCAGTTGGTTCAGTTGCTCACCCAGTTGAGCCAACTGTTCCAACTGTGATGACATCACCGCCGGCTGTCGGTGCCATATTTACTGAATCTTTCACTGGGCCGGCGGTGACTTTTTCTGCGGACTCCTCCGCAGCGGCGACCACGGTTGTGAGTTCACCTACGGTGAGTTCACCTCCGTTGGTTTCTACTACCGCGGCGGCCTTCACCATGCCTCCTCCGTCATCAGCAACGACGGCCGATCCTTCAGGTATGCTTGGGGCTTCTCGCCAACCTCTGCCTCCTTCCAATCAGCCTGACCTCTTGGACGGATTTCCCTTGGGTTCTAGGTGATGCGTTTGGCGGCTATCGGCCTGTTGTCGACCCTACAGATGCGTAGGGTTCTTTTGGCCTTTTTTTTTTGTATCATCTTTTCCTAACTGCTTTTTGTTTTTTGCAGTGTCGGATTCCAATGAAGTGTATGTTCCACGATGGAACATCCGCCGAGGAACAACCCTTCGCACGCCTGTGGAGTGCGTGGAGTGGGCTCGTCACGCAGCTCCCAGTGTTGCGTTGGGGGAAGCCATGGCTAGCTACCAGGAGGGTAGGCTAACCAATGAGCTTCGGGTTCTCCTGGCCCGGATGCAGCCGCGCGTCGAGCTGCTTTTTCGTGAAAACGACAAGTTAAAAGCAGCTCGTATCCAAGAAGTAGCTCAGGCGCGGGCTGTCCGGGAGGAGAATAGGAGGCTCTCCGCCGTTGCTGCGGAGAAGGAGAAGGCTTCAAGGCCCTTGAAGTTGAAGTTCAGGCCCGTCTCGAGGCCCGTTCCAAGGCTGCCCAAGCTGTTAACGAACAGCTTCGGCTGGCTAAGGAAACTGCTCGGAACGCAACTGAAAGGGCCACCAAGCCTGAAGCTGTTGCTGAGCCTCTACGCCTCGAGAATGAGGAACTTAAAGCCAAACTAGAGGCACTCCAAGAGGCTCATGATGCCTTGGCGATGGAAGACGCGAAGAAGCTCCAAGAGATCCTGGACCAGAGGGGGGTGCTTGACCAGACTGAGCGGAAGCTAAAGGGCGTTGAAGAGGCTGCGGCTAAAGAAGTGTTGCTTGCCAACCTCAACAAAAGTGAAGCCGAACGCGCCCGTAACCAAGCTCAAGCTGCCCTCCAGGAAGCTCTGGTTACCAAGGAATGGCTTCTTCGAGAAGCGTTGTCTCAGGTATGCGTAATTTCATCTTTACTCTTTTCTTTGCACATAGAAGGGATTTTGACACTTGTATTTTTTCTTGTAGGTTGTGCATCGAGTCTTCACGGACACATCATACGACGATGCCATGAGCGCAGCCCTCAACGCTTCTCATGAGGATGGGAAAAGGCCGGCTTCCTGCTTGGTCTAGGGTTCGTTGAGAAAGGCGTCCCGCCTTCCAACTTCCCTTTGTACGATGTGGATACTGAAGCTGTTTATGACCAAGCAGTGAACCAGTATGCCGCCTTCCCGCATCCGGTGGTGGAGAAGGTGAACGAAGTTGCTGCTGCTGATGATGGGCTAGCTATCCTTAAGCTTTCCTTGAACCGCCACGCTCTACTGATGGTGCTGGTCCAAGTGGAAGTGGCCCTGAAGCTTGATCCTGAAGATCCCTTCCCACTGTTAGGATAGGTTTAGCTTGTATAGATTTATATTCTTGTAGGCGGGTAGTTACCCGGCCTATCTTGTAATGAATATTATGAAATATAAATCTTTGTGCGGGTAAGACGGCTATTTTCACTGGATGACTTGCTTTATAAACGTTATATGACTTGCTCATGCATACTTTAGTTTAAATTAGCAATTTTCCAAGTGTTTAGAATAAGTTAACATTTGAACGTGGTAGATAATAGGTTGAAGTTTTGCTTCCTCTTCGTGATTGTGCGGGTAGGACCGTCACTTGCACTTAGGATGGCTAAACTTTACCTATATCCGACCTGCGTGGAGGTTTTCCTCATCTTTTTAGAAATCTTCTAAGCTGTTTAGAATAAGTTAACCTTTGAACGTGGTAGATAATAGGTTGAAGTTTTGCTTCCTCTTTCGTGATTGTGCGGGTA